>NC_048426.1:2520241-2526828 GCF_013103735.1 Etheostoma cragini | reverse complement strand
GTCACACTGCCACTAGAAACAACAAGTTGAGAGTGTTAACTTCCCAATGAACTCAGGGTCATCCCAGAGGGCCAAAGCGGAAACTGCAGCACTTTTTTAAGGGTAAAAATTTAGGCGAGAAAATCATATATTTTCAAGTGATTTACCGTAAACTATGGTAATCAACATCTAGTGGATCTGTGCAGGCAAAAAAACTGAGAAAAAAACGTAAAGTAAATAATTTTACAGCCTGGTACAAAAAACAGTTTTGCTGTCTATGGCTACGTTCCTTCTAACCAACAACTGTACAGGGGTACCTTTTTACATAACTCACCTGTTTAAATGTTAAAGCTCAAAGTTCTGCATATTTAAGGCGTGCTGCTTTGAGTGAGCCCTGTGACAGCACACAGCTTAGACTTTATATATGGATATTATATTGAGATTGATATGTGAGGCTAGATATCGTATTAAATCGTCTTTGGATGTTGGAATATGACGTAATAGGGTGACTTTTCCTTGATTTAAAGGCAGCATTACAGTAAAGTGATGTCATTTTCTGAACATGAACATAGGCTTTTGCCATAGCCCACATAAGTGGCCTGAAGTCTATACTTGTGCGTTGGTGTGTGCATCGATTTCTTTAAGAGCATAGCAGGGCTGTGAGTGAGTGCGCGTGGGGAGTGTGTTCTAGAGCAAGTGAGAGAGTGACGGTTCAGAACGAGTAGCAACTCTAAAAACACAGTGAGAGAAACTAAGTGACTCCCCTGTTCTTTATGACCAAGGAGGGAAATCTCATAAATATAATATAATCTTATTAATCAATAATATAATCAAACTAGAGGAAGACAGGGCAGTACAGCCCAATCCGGGAGGGGAGAGTTCTAGCCCGACCTGGCTCCTCTCATTTTACCCTGTCTCTCTGTAATAATTTAAGACTGTTAACCCTCTCCTTGATTTCATGTCGTTTATGAAGACGGGAAACCAGGAAATGAGGGTAAATACAACGCTACCAAGCCATGGCCAAGCAATGTGCGTCACCATGACACGTTCGAATACTTCGAATGCAGGGTTGGTATCTCCACATACCTACGTACGTAGCCACGGCATAGATTTAACACAACAGCATGGATCACGCAGTAGTTTCCTCTTGTATCCTCATTATTTCTGATCATTTGCAATATCATTGCAATCGACATCCATGTATTTGGTCAAAAATATTGTGACATTGTGTTCTATATCGCCCAGCTCTAATTGGCTTATTTTGAAAATCATGCTATTTTTCAATATAAATTTGAAAAGATGGAAACTACTATATGGACACAATGGAGCCTCTGCAGGCTGTGTTGTATCCCACAAATACCCTCTGGTACCCACATTTGGAGTAATGAGGTTTTCACATGGCGGCAGGGATAAGAGGCAGCATGGTAGAGAGAGAAACAGGGGGGTTTGAAGGCAGGTATGTCCTCTGGACTGATTCAGAATGACCTGCTGTGAGCGAGTTGGCAGCAGCGTAGATAAGAGAAAATGATGATCATTACAGGAGCGGGGAGGCAGGAAGTGTCAGACCCATTTCCTCTGTCAGCGACCAGTTCATTAATCTTCCACTGACCTTCAGAGGACCAGTCAGTCAGTCAGAGACCAGGAGGACTCAGTTTGGCTTTTGGAGGCACTCGGGCTAAGGTGCATAACATGATAACATGAGTTCAAACCTCTCCTAAATGTCAACCTCCTCAATCTTTACCTGGCACTTTTCCACCGCCAGAAAGAAGAAGAATGTCACAATAATATGACTGTTAGGGACCGTTTGGTATTTATAGAACGACCACCGGAGGAATATGGGGGGGTTGTGTCTTTTTATCCTAAGTTGAGGGGAGGGAGCGTTTTTTTGTCCAGGGGGGAGGGTCACCCAACTTTGTATTCATGTAAACAATACAATTTCAAAGTGGCTTTTTTGGTGCATACTTTTCCATTTAGATCTCAGTCTCGGCCCCCCAGCAAGCAGATGGGTCTGGCCCAACAAAAATCGCAACATGGCAGCAACACTTTTTTTTATTTTAAAGGGTGTGCGCCCATGAGCACCCACTGAGGAAAATATAAATCGGCGCCTATGATAAAGAAAGACTGACAAATCTGCATGTTGCATTATATATACAAGACTGTCAAAGGGAGACGGGTTTCTGCCCGGTCAGACGCTCTCTCTCTCCTCTTTCTGCTCCGACGCCGGTCAGTGAGCTTGTTATGCCCGCAATCATTGTGGAGCATTATGTCTTCAAAAAACCCAATCTTCCTATAATCCTACAATGGATATGTGTGTTGATTTATTTAAACAACCGATAGGGGAACTGAACGCCTCTGGTATGTGAGTCTCCTGAGAGACCAGCGGGTCCAGGTCGACCGGCATGCTAGCCCCCAACAGGCACCGGCTGCCTCTCACATCAGACTGAGGAGCTCCTGAAATCCAACACAAACCGGACCAAATTTGCAATAGTCATCGATTTTTGTAAAAAGGCCCATAGTTGAGCCCTACACAGGCTCTTGCATAAAAAGTCTCAGAAGTGAATTTAGCTGTCAATATGGTGTGCTTTGTGTGAATGGTCCCAAGGTTTTATTTCATGTAGAGGAGTAACTTAGTATTTAAAGTAATGCAATAATGCAGGAAATGTGCATTTAGTTTCCATGCTTATTGTGTGTCCACAAGAATGTTGTGAGTAAATCTACTGAAGTGGCCCCCATAACAGTGGAGTGTGATGTAAGATGAGAAGGCAGAGGTTAGTCATGTATGGCATGGTTGTAAAAATCAATAACAATCTGTACATCATTTCCAAGCGCAAACCAGTACAGAAACATCAATACTTTGTTAGGGAAGGTCATGCCTTGTTCCCAATCATTTTGGGGGGTCACAGATACATTTATTTCTGGCAAAGGGAGGTCAGGTCAATTTTGACTAAAGAGCCCAAAGTCGCCGCTTATAAAAAAGGAACAGTCCCTTACAGAGAAGACATTCTAAAGGTGCTTGGAACCTCTCACTACTGTAGTCTGTTGATAGTAAAGACGATGGAATGATTTCTTCCTATATTTGTGCTACTTAGAAAAATTTGCACCTAGAAACAAAAAGAACAATCCTTAATTTTCAAACCATTAACAATTTCATTACCATGAAATTATGACTGTATGACTGACTTGTATGACTTTTTTTCCTTGATTTGACAGTATAATGAATTGAATAAAAAGGCTATAATTAGTGCCTTTAGTTTCCAAAGAAAAGGACATCAAACTGAAAATTAAAATGAAAGGACTTGAAATGAAAAAAGGAAATGGAAAGGAGAGAAAATATAAGGTAAATGAAGAGGTAAAGGGGAGGAAAGAGAATGACAAAGGAAACAAAACTGAGGAAAGGAAAAATAAGAAAAGGAAATAAAAAATGAATGAAATACAAGCAATGAAAAAATAAGAGAGGGAAGTAAAAATAATAGAACGACAAAGGAAAAGAAAGGAAATTTAGTAATTGAAATATGAAGGAAAAGGCAGGAGATATGGGAAAGAAATAAAAAGAACATTCAATTAAATTAAGACAAAAGGAAAGAAAAAGGACAGGAAATAGGAAAGGGGGAATGATAGCCAGGAAACGAAAAGGACACGAGTGGAAATTACATTTAGGATAGGAAATGGAAAAGGAAAGATAACAGAAACCAAAATCAGAAAGTAGGAAAGAAAAACAGTATAAGAAGTTAGAGTAAAGGAGATATAGGAAAGGAAGTAAAAGGGAAAAAAAAGCAAGGTGAGGGAAAGGACAGGGGAAGGTAAGACGAGGATGTGCTGATGAGTGTTTCTGCCGACAGGTTTGAAGGATGCGTTTTTCTCACGGAGTTGAAATTTCTCTCCCCGTCACTGCTGACAGGAGACAGATGAGTCACAACAACAACAAGTGTGGAGAAAACAGCCAGCCGAGCGAATCCCAACAACACCATCACAACAGCCCAAGGTTATCGGCCCTGCGCTGGCATTCCTCTGACCTAATATCATCAAGATATGAGTCTCTGGGCTTAACATACGCCCATTTTTTTTTGTCAATTTGTTATTTGGTACTTGTTTCTTAAAGCTAAATTGTTGTAGTTTGTAGTTTATAATAACAATCTGTTTTGCTTTTCGCAAACTTGTCCTTTTTTTAATGAATATTAATAATAATGTATACTTCAAGGGGAAATTACAATTTACACTCTGTTGTTATTACACGCAGGCTCAGTACCTATACATGCACTAGATGTCAAAGTGGGATGGCTGCCCATACAAAGACGCCACAAGAAGTTGGGGGTTTGGTGCCTTGCTCAGAAGCACATGGGCAGTGCACCGGCACCTCTCCAGCTACCAGTCCCCCACCATACGGGGATTGAACCGGCGACCCTCCGGCTCCCAATCCATCTCCTTATGGACTGAGCTGCTACCACACTATTAACCCTGTTGACAACCACCATCAATTCCAAGTTTTTCTATTGGTTTGAAATTTGACATTTACACTACTGGGGTAGACGCTCCAGAATCATGCTCCATCTTGAAATAGGTTAGCCGGTAAGGGACTTACAGAACATAATGCTCCAACTTTTGTGCTTTCCACTCAGAGGTACTGGCTGTGACGATTGCCAGGGAGGGAGGGGAGAAGATTATTTTACTTCTAACAGATTTGAAAGCCTGTTCATGAGGACAAGTAGCTGAATTAAAAGAGAATTTAAAAAAAACAATGCGACAGGCAACAAGACAAAAGTATAATATTAGCTTTTCCAAGATGGAAAAAGCAAATATTTTAAAAAGGTTCCTGCTTTCTTCTAGACAGGTGATTCTGCCTTGTGTAAACTAGAAGTTTTATAGTTGCTAGCAGCTCGGCTAACAATAGCGTAACCATGCTATAGTTAGCCAAGGAGGTACGAAGAGTACATAACACTAGAACGACGTCTAGGATGCTTTTCCTCTTGTCAACGATGAAAAGGATTGTCTACCTTGTAACATAAACGCAATCATATGCGTCGTGATTTCCCTGGCAGACATCTCACGTCATGAGCAGCTGTAACACAGACCAGCTACAGCTAGGACAACTACATGTAACCATGGACATGCTAAGGGCTAATTTCGGTTTCATCGACATTGTTCATACTGCTCAGAGAAAAATATTCAACACACAAACCTCCGTAGCTTCTCTCCTACTCTGTACACATCGCCTTACACTATTAATCTCGTACAATGTACAGAATAACGATAGCACTGATGCTAACATTAGCTTAGGTTTGGGAACCTGCTAGTTCATGTTAGGAATTTAAATGGTACCAATGTACTAATGTAAAACTATTATTACACCGGTAGGGAGACTCACGGACGACGTCTTCGCTAATTTCAGGTTCGGCCACCGTAGGAGTCAATTGAGAGAAATTCTTATTCAACATAGCATTAATATTAGGCATCCTTAGGTATTCTGGGATATGCACTTTAAATCCTTAATATAATGTAATATTTAGAGATATTATTGATAACAATACTAAAACAAGTCTGTCATTTTCATCACCTTCATTCATTTTTGTTTATGTTGGTGTTCATGTTATAGTTTGTTGTGCCAGTTATTGCTGATTTAGTTTTGTTTACGTGGTATCTGCTTTGGCAATATACGTAATGTCTTGTCATGCCAATGAAGCTTTTCAATGGAAAATCTAGAGAGAGAGAGAAAGAGAGATGGAGAGAGAGAGAGAGAGAGAGATACAGAAATACGACTCACAATATTTATTATAGGGATCTTGTCACGTCTCAAACCCATGTCTAGGTAATGTTTATGTGTTAACATCCGGTCTTTGTCTTTGGCGCTTCAGCGTCGGTTTTCGATGGTAGTTGCCAGATGGTCTTGAACCCTTGCGTTTACTTTTCAGCACTCATCTTGAGTTTTCTAGTGAGTTTTTGACCCGTTGCCTGGTTTGACTCTGCCTTTGTACAAATGCCTTTCGCCTGTTTTGGGGATTTGGATTTAGACATGGTTACCTGGTTTTGGAATAAACCCATTTGTGTACTTTTACTCTGTCTAGAGTTGTGCATTTGAGTCCATACTGGTTATGTCCTGATAAACCTGGTAGTGGCTATAAAGTTAGAAGATCGCTAAAGTCATTAGGATTCCTCTTTTGAGCACCATGAATGTCTGCACTTACCAAATGACTCTGGCCAACACTGCATGTGCATCACTGCTGCTCTGCTGTGCTGGAAGCCCATAGCAGTAGAAGTCTTCACATTAGGGTTACACAACCAACCCATTACTAATGTCTCACTTATCATGGCCTAATGCCTAGAGTAATGTATCATGAGTTCAGATAGGGACATTTTCAAGGCACTAATTATTCATTGGGAACACTCAATGATCAGCTTAAAAACAGTTACTTAATGTTATACATTATTAAATAGGTTACGTTTACAATCTATTATGCATGAATACATGCATCCGATAAGATGACTCATGCACTAGTAAAACCACAAGTTGCATACTTTTTGCTCTTACGTTAATGTTGTGTTCAGTGTACCACTGGTGGTTCGAAATTGGGATCATGCATCATTTCTCGGTTTTGATCGCGTGTAACTTTTTC
>NC_048426.1:2472391-2520141 GCF_013103735.1 Etheostoma cragini | reverse complement strand
CAACAAGTTGAGAGTGTTAGCTTCACAATGAACTCAGGGTCATCACAGAGGGCCAAAGCATGTGGAAACTGCAGCATGATTTAGGGGGTAAAAATTTAGGCGAGAAAATCATATATTTTCCAGTGAATTTCAAGTAAGGGTTCTGGGGATTTAAGTATTAATGGCCATGGTAGTATTTAAAGAAGTTGTTGTTGATTGTAAAGCTGGACACTAGATAGTGTTGCAGTCAATAGACTTTCTTTCATTCGGCTTACTTTGCTTAGCTGCTGTGAATGACAATAAAACAATCCCTGCAGAGGAGTGTCACTGAATACAGTGAGTGCAATGGAGTGGGACCACTAAAGTGTCGGAACAAGCGTTGCCAAATTTTTACAAAAAAAACTGCCTTAAAACGTTTCTGGCCCAGGCATGCCCTCTCTGAGTGGTTTGGTCAGCAGATTAGATTTGTGCAGAAACACTCCTACACTGCACTGTCTTCTGTCTTCCTCCCAGCTTCCTGTCCAATTTGTGGTTAATCCAGGCCTCACTAGGGAGTGCCTGTGCATTGTATTACTTGTTACATACAGTATGCGTAGGAAGTTGAGTGCATCTGCATGTCTTTGGATGCGAGTGCATTGTCTCCCTATAGCAAGCATTGTTTTGTGGACATGGCCTGATGCATTCTTACAGTACGTGAGTCTGTATTTATAGATTAAACCCAGCCGGCGTGCAGCGGCACGGTGCTCTCGGTCATCTCTGTGCGTCTCTGTTCTCTCCACACCCTCCTGCCCCTTTCTGAATTATTCATCCGTTTGGGTGAAGTAACAGACATCTATAATTCATTCTGCCTCCCTGGTGTCAGGCTACCCGAGCAGCTACAGCGCTGTGAAACCTGAAGGGAGCGCTGCTTTGGGCTCCAGCACGCCGCTTTAGCTGGCTTACAGTATGCAACACTTTGTAACAGAAGCCATTGTGGGGGGATTTGCATAAATTCAATAGGAATTTAGCATTTCAATGCTCCTCCAAAAAAAATTGAACAGTGTTGAAAGAGAAAATGAGTTTAAATCCAAACTGAGATTTTCCCCCATTTTGAAATTATTTTATTTTATGACTCTTGCTGTGTTTTCTGGCACTGAAGCTTAGCAGCTCTCTGCTGAGCAGTTATATTTTTGAGGAGGCAGCAGTGTCGCTCCACACTCACGCCTACACTCAGAAAATATTCCCTGGCATTAAAACTTACCGTTTTATAAAACTGAATTTCTTGGTTGCCCTTAACACACTCAGCAGCAATCAGTGAACATTTGAGCTTCACCTTTTATTCCCTCAATACTTTTTCCATTTAGAATTCTACTTTAAACCAGCAGCTGATTAGAGCTGGTTGTGTGTAGTTATCTTGGGTTATCAGCTGTTTTCAAGGTCAAGAATTGAACTTTTAAGCTCAACCTTTAAATAAGGCACTACTGAGGGGGAAGAAGAAGAGTCAGACATCTGAAAAATTACACTGACGGTGCTAGATGTACTGTGGGGTTTTACAATGTAAGTAAAATTGAGTTGTACGTCTCATATTTTTTTGAGATTATGTCTCATAAACTGTAATATGAATGAGCTTTGAGAATTTTTCTCTTCTCGGGCCATTTAGCATGTTAGAAGCCAATGATAAAACAGTGAGAGTAACAGGATATATTTTTTAAGAAATTACAATTTCAGTTTGGTTTTTCTTCTTCTCTTTCACTTTCTGGATTGCTCTGGTGTCGGTTACCTTCCATTTTATTTCTCCCGGACTATGGTTTCCTGCTCCTCAGATCTCTGCAGGGTAAATCTGTCAAATCAGAGTTTTTGACAACTAAAACTACTTTTGAGCAAACACATCCACAAAATCATTTTTTTGACAACCATGCAACCATGCCACCCTGTGAGGCTGTAATCAGAAGCAGTGCCGTGAGCTAAAGGGCTTTTTTTTCAAGTTTTCTAGCATGCTAACATTAGCTAATTAGCACTAAACACAGATGGGATTTTCATTAGTTTTGCAGGTATTTTGTTATAAACCACAGAATTGGAGAAATTAAAATATTAACTGAGGGTGGCCTTAGATGAAAAGATGAAATGACTGGTGGGTTAAGAGGGAAGAATAAATTGTAACATTTAAAAGAGGAAACCTTTTTCCAAAAATATGAAATTATTTCTTTTGTCTTCAACCCAAACTAATTAAAACAACTCAAAACATAACAGCTGAGCAATCAAGGTATCTATACAATATCTGTTTCTATGGTGACAAGATTCCTTTTGTTATCATTCAGCAAAACACAGAAATGTAAAGCATGAACAAAATTGTTAGCGCCCCTTTAAAAACACAAAGTGATAAAAATAGCGCTAAATGAATGAACATATTTTTTTTTTGAAATATATATAAATCATTTCCAGCAAAGTAGAAGTTTCCGAACGACGATGTGATGTATTAGAAGTACTACATTAGATGTAGTAGAGAGCGGTGAATGCATAACGCCATTAACCGGCATGTTACCATGAATATTGATCTCATTAAGGAAGAAAAGACGGCATGGACCTTCAATGTTTAAAAATTTAAAAAGTAATAGCTTTGGTTTGCTACAAATCTCTCTCTCTCTCTCTCTCTCTGGATGCGGGTGTGCAGTGAAGGTCCTAAATGCGTCAAAATGTAAATGAGGTGTGGTTTTATTCTGATTGGAGCCGCGGCGTCTTGATTTGAGTAATCACAGGTTGCGTTTGTTCGCCTCGTTCAGCGAAGCCACTCGTTCTAATGAGCGCACTAGACTCCCAGCTGCCTGTGTTTGGGTTCCCGTTATTTACTCAGCAATTAGCCATGAAGCACACGCTTTCAGCGCAAAGTGATTGTAAAAAGTGATAGAGCAACTCCATCCTTACTTACAGCAAGTACACACACACCACACACACATAGGGTGTCTAGAAATTTCCATTTTTATATTTATTTCTCATTCATTGACACACAGTAACCAGAGTTTTACTTTTAGTTTTTTTAGATTTTAGTCAGCAACCTCCAGCTGATGTGATAAAACCTGCTACCCAGCGTGCAGTGTTCTGAAGACTGAAGCCTGAAGGTCAAAGAAAATAGAGTTGAGACTAGAAAGGACAATTGGTTTTGGTTTAGTCTGAACTAGATGAGATTTTGATGGACGCATGCATTAATGTCATCTGTCTAAAATAAAATAAGAGGCTGCAAAGGTGTCCCATCCGCCTCTGATGGAGGTTCCCTTTTGCGTAATACCTTTAATTAGTTTTGTGATGTGTTTTTTTGTCTGAAATACATGAATTCGTACATTTTCAAAAGAATTGTAACTAAAAGCTAACGTTACGTCTGACGTTACGTGTGTTAGCTTAATTTACAGACATATAGTGCCGGTATCCCAGACAGTGTTTAAATTAGGCCAAGACTAGGACTTGATCTAGAATAGTTAATCACTGATCAATAAACGGCTTGTGAAAACAGACTAATTAGAGATTATGAGCACCTGTACTATGAAGTCTTGAAATAAAGTGAAGGAGATTCATGCCAGTCTGAATTAGCTGGACTGAAGTTACCAATAAAACATGGAATGGACCCAGAAAGCCTAAAACACAAGGAACTGGAGAAGGAAAACCACGGCAGCAGAAAAGAGACCAAAAAAAAAAAAACTTCAGTGAGCAAGTCTTTTAAAGACAATAGTGTCAACACCCGGTCATTGAAGACAAACAGCACACATCTGCTGTGGAAGTAAAGATTCCAAGGAATGCATGGAAATCCGTCTGTAATGAATCTAATGCAAAAGAACGCAAGAACAATACAACAGCTTCAGGTAAGAATTTTCCGTTTTTATTACCTTGGTAGCTGTACTTTATTACTGTTTTGTGATATAAACAGTAATACATTCAGTACATGTTTTGTGGATGAATGTAAAAATCCTCCTAAAAAACAGCTGCAGAAGCCTGAAGAGAGAGGTTTAAGACTGGAGGAGGACCTGCAGATGAAGGTACTGACCAGTTGGATGACTTCCTGACAGGAATAATGGAAAACCAGCAGCCTTTGGAGAACGTACCACATGATGATCACACACACAGATACTACTATATTGGTTTCACTAACTCTCCTTTTAAACTTGTATGTCTTTGTTTCCTTCGCATTCATTTGATGCGAAGACATTTGTCATTTCATGAGAAAGTCATAGGGACATGACTGAAGCGCTGCACATCCTCAGAAGCTACGAAAAGCTGGCCATTGAAGTTGAAGTAGGAGCATGAAATGAATGTGCAACTGTCTCAAATATAACAACGATGCGTGTATCTGAAATAAAAATTGTTTATTCAATCAATTTGGATGTTTTGGGTGTTTCTTTAATATACCAGACAAATAAACCTACTTTTAAAATACAGTAATTTGCTCATTACATGTGAAAATGTATCAAATTCCGGCAAAAAAGGAACCTTCTGTGTGGTCTTTTGTAAACGGTGGTACTAGTAGCTTGTCCTCCTGTATCGGGGGATCTGGGCGTCCATGTTTCAGGTAGTTGTGAAGAACAGCTGTTGCAATGATAAGGGTGCAGCATCTTCTTGGTTTGAATCTAAGTGTTTTTGAAGGCACTTTTCCAAACCCCAAACATGCACTCTACTAGTCCCCTAGTGCGCATATGAGCCTGGTTTTAACACCTTTGCTCAGTAGTTGTTGGGTGCATGTATGGTTTAAACAGAAAATTCTTCTGAGCATACCCACTGTCACCAAGCAATATTCCCTTGTGATCTCCTCTTTCAAAACTGAGAACACAGAGATGAGTTAAGGAAAATCCGGGAATCATGAGTTGAACCTTTTCAACGTGCAACAGTGTTTGAAAACTGTAACTGGGGAGTGCGTACATCTTTGACATTTATTAAAAAAACTGTTCTTGCGGTTCCTGTATTCCTCAGCATCTGGAGAAGAGGGACATGTTATGGGAAAATGGATTCCAGCTATTCAGCATATAACTCTCTGGAAGTTCCCATTTTCACAGAATTGTAATTGTTGTTTGCCTTGGTCGCAGCTTCAGAGAAATTTATGAAATGGCTCCAATTCAAAAATAGCCATGCATGTGACTTTATATACTATAAGTTCCCTGACACCACATAAGTCCCCAGTTCTGTGAAAAGGTGCCACATGCCAAAAATCTATGAGAAGTTATGAGTTATGAGCGCTTGCAGACAAACTGCTAAAAGCCATCCTCTTTGGGTAACAGATGAAAACCTGGGTTCCAGAAGTTAAATAAGATCCACAGCATTTGCTTAATGCATTCAAAAGCAATCTTGAAAACTAATTTCATCAAGGAATGGCAATGGGTCACTTCTGTCAGCAAGAACTTGCCTAGCTGGTGGTATTCATTGGTCTTTATTGACACACTCCAAGTAATCCATGTGTCTTCTCATCATCTTCATGTGTATCTCTAATCGTCCTTCAGGAAATCAGCTTAGTTTATCCAGGACTAGGCCAAGTCTAGGACTATTTTACAACATGGCCAAGAAAGCAGAGTTCTGTTCAGTTCTAGTCCAGGACTAGCCTTAATCTCTGTCTGGGTAAACCGCCCCTTAGTTAGCCTAAAACTAACATTTGGATATTTGACTCAATGCTGGCTGCAAACATTACATCGGGCATAACGTTACCTTAGTGTCATGATCCCACAGTCTCCCCATTCTACCTGCTGATTCCTCACGTCTGTATCCACTTTAGTTTCTGTAAAAGCTCTGTTTTTTGGGTCAGCAGTTTACAAAAACTCAAGTCATGGATTATTTACTTGTTGGTAGTTAGGCATTTTTCTATGGTTTGCTAGCCGACAAAATTGACGAGGAGGCTCCTTTATACAATGCAAGTCAATCGACTGTCAGACTATGACATGATGCGATTTGCCTCTATAGTGCATCACTAGTCTATCTTGCTCTGGTTCTGCACTCCCTACCAGCTGCTGGACGTTGTGTACACAAGTCTCCCAGACTGAAGGTTTCGGGTGATGGAACTCGGACTGTCCTGATGCACAGAACTGGGTCTGTTTCATCATGGGAAACAGGGGAAATGATTAGGCTTCGACTCAGGCCCTGAGTGGAGACGAGGCCTGCATGGGGAGCTTTGTGATTGGCGGCGGTCCCGTGGAGAGGGTTCTCATTACAGGCTGTTGTTTTGATATCTCCTGGCTCCAGACCTCGCTCAGCAGTTTCCGCTTGCTTAACTGACAACAGCAGCTTGCAGACAAAGGATACTGAGACCTGCTCAGCCTGTTAACTAATCACCCTGCTGTGTACTGTACATTTACACCTTACGCCTCTGCTTGATCAGTAAACATTAAAGTGCGGTCAGTTTAAATTCATTCAGCATGAGAACAATCTGAAATCAATGAGCAGAAACACCATGTATAGTTGTGTTCAAAACAATGGCGGTCCAACATCACTAACCTCGTAAATCACATATTTTGGTAGAAGTTCTATTTTTAAATGGTAAATAATTTACTAGTAAGTGTCATGGAAACCAACAGACCCAACAGTCATGCTGCTCATTCTGTGGCATTGAATCTGTAATTGAAAGGGGCATGTTCAAAATATCAGTGTTGGTCATCTTTTAGCGAGGTGATTGATTCTGTGTAGAAACAGGTGTCAGTTGTCGCCCATATTTAAGGAAGGAAGAAAGCAAATGTTGTGCATGCTGGTTATATTGCATTTCACTGAAATAGTCTGCAAAATGGGTCGTTCCAGACATTGCTCTGAGGAACAGCGGACTTTGACTTTGATTGAAAAGTTGATTGGAGAGGGGAAACATATAAAGAATTGAAGAAATGGTTGGCTGATCAGCCAAAATGATTTCAAATGCCTTGAAATGGCATCCAAAGGCTGAACGATGTGGGGGGGAAAAGGGTCAGCTACCACTGGAATGGATGGAAGAAAAGGCAAAATGGAAAAGGCTCAACCAATGATCAGCTCCAGGAAAATCAAAGAAGACTTAAAGTTACCTGTGAGTGCTGTTTCAAACAGAAGAAGGCCATGTGAAGCAAAGCTATCAGCTATCAGCCCCTTCTCCCCCACCCCCCACCCCCCCCTCTGCAAAGTCCCATCGCTGAAAAAAAGACATGAACTGAATAGGTTGAAATCTGCCAAAGGACACAGTGACTGACCAAAGGAGAAATGGAGCAACAATCTGTGACTGGTGGGGGGAAATTGTTCTTTTTGGGTCTAGGGTCCGCAGACAGTTGGTCCTCTACGACCCCCCGTGCACTGATTTCAAGCCCCAGTACACTGTGAAGACAGTAAAGCATGGTGGTTATGGGATGTTGTGTCGGGCCTATTTATCACATACCAGGGATCATGGATCAGTTTCAATACATCAAAATACAAAATAAGAGGTCATGTTGTCTTATATTATGCTGAAGAGGAAATGTCTTTGAAATGGGTCTTTTAACAAGACAATGACCCCAAACACACCAGTAAGGAGCCACGTCTTGGTTCCAGATGACGAATGGATGTTATGGAGGGGCCAGCCCAATCCTAAGACCTCAGTCCCATAGAACACGTGTGGGGGGACATCAGAAATGCTGTTTCTGAGGAAAAACCCAGTAATGCAGAGGATCTGGGGGATGTAGTTCAATGGTCCTGGGCTGGAACATCTGTTCACAGGTGACTCCGTGCAACACAGATATGAAGCAGTACTCAGAAATAATGGTTATACAACAAAATATTACTGCAGTTATTCATAGTGAAGGAAACCCTTGAGAAAGTTTCAGCTCATAAAGTAAATGTTTGAGTCTGTAATAAAAAAATTAAAAAAATGCAAATATCACTATTTTTGAACAGCCAAATATGCCTTTTTCTTCACTTTCTGTAAAGGCAAAATGTATATTATATATATATATATATATATATATATATATATATATACATACATATAGCCAATATATAGCCTCAGACATAGCATTCTCTTTATTAATCCTTTTGGGATGACTCCCGTAAGGAAATTTAAAATTTCCAGCAGCAGTTATCAGCAATAAAAATACAGTATAGAGAGAAAAAGAAAAAGACAGTGTAAAGATGACAATAATAACAGTAGTAGTAATAATGATAATACTACTAATAATAATAAAACCTTTGGCTATAAAAGGACTCTTAAAGACACCATAAATTATCAGTCAAGAGTAAGGTGTCAAGTCAAGTGTTCAAGTGTCAGGTATTTGATGTGAGTCCAGGTGTATATGTGTGTGTACTGTCCTATTTACCCTATTTCGATAATAGATAAAGTAAGCATATAATCATTACGTAATGTGAATAAGTATTAGCTGTAGTCCTAATTATGGGATACCAGATGTCGTTTTTTTTAATTAGCAACAAATCTCTCCATTAAACTATTTTTTAAAAAAAGGGAAAAGATTAAGGAAATGCTTCTGTATAGAGAGTAGCAGAAACAGACACTAGCACAATACTGGATGTACTAAATATGACACTTCTTTCCCCCCTATGGATAATCCACATTGGCTTTGTCTCTTTCTTCAAATTTATGCAAAGATCTAATTAGATATGTGAATTAATGTTATGTATTTATGCCTGACTTCATGTGGAAGTTATTGCTTGGTGCCCAAAAACACCTCACCTCCTACAAAAGATCTCAGGATGTAACGCAATTTGCGTGAAGATGGTCTACCATGTTACACTTTGTATTTTTTGCAAGTTAGACAGTGTGCAGGAGTTTCTTTTTTCAACTTTTGACCTGCTTGTCCTCCTCTGACAAACCTGTGTACAGTTGTGAGGTATTTTTCTGTACTTATAAGATAAGTTGTAACACATCCAGTCAGTAATCATGCACCAGGGTAAATCATGCAGGGGAGCCTCTCTTGTTCCAGAGAAAAATAGACTTAGACAATTACCTTGGTTAGCCATGTTTAGTCTTGTCCTTTTTCATGTTTTCCCTGCAGCATGAATATTCAGGAAGACGATATGTATGGCTGCTAATGAATATTCTGCACAAAGTCTGCTTTGCAAATTAGGCAAGCGGGGGACTTGGATAGCCACTAGCTAGGTGCTTCTCTCAAGGCAACAACAGAGAGGAAAATCCTCCAATGCTTCTGAAAGATTGTTATTTCTATAGTTTCCAGGCCTACAGTCACAGATGACATAGAAAAGAGAGAGAAACTGGATCATTGCACTATAATATATCATGAGCACACCAACTATCTTTTTTAGATTTCACAATCCTAACTTATGGGACGTTGTAAAATTTGAACTGCACAATTTATGTTTATGGTAAAACTATACAAAAAAAAAATGTCTTACCATATGATATAGAAACAAAAGGATATAGACAGGGTTCTAAGAGGTGTCTCTTGTATGAACTACTCTTAAAAGAATAAAGTAGATTCAAGAAAACGTTACCAAGACAGAAAGAAGGAGACTAAATATAGAAATGTGACTGTAATGTAAATTTATGGTTGTTTTGTAAATGTTGCATGACCTACACATTATATATGCTCTATGTGCATATCTATTTGATTTTTTTCTGTAATTATTTGAAATTATGAAGTAGGGGCAGGACTATATAAACATTATAATATTGCCTGCTCCAACTCAAACTTATCCTTTCCGAGATAAATAGAAATATCAAATCAAATTTAAAGAGAACATCTGGCGGATGCTTTCACGACGTTGGCGGCATCCCTCCATCCATGTGAGCCAGATTGATTTCATGTTGGCGATAAAGCTTCTTAGTAAAGTATCAATATCAGAGCAAGGAGCAGACACAATAATCTATAAGGACTCAAGCATTTTCATAAACTTGTGGATATTTTCTCAAGGACAGTCTGATCTGTGCTCCTTCGCACTGCTCTCAGGAGCAAAAAGAACGCAAAAAAAGCAAAAAAATCCAATCTATTTTTAGCAATGCATTAAAGCCGCTTCGATGTTGAGCTTCGATTGGCGTTAAGGGAGGGAGGGAGGAAGGGAGGGGGGGGTTCACTCACCTTTGAAATTGAACGTTTTGAACATGCAACTCCAGCATTACTAATGAGGATGTGTAGCGTTAATCAGAAGGCACTGCCGTGGGTGCCAATCAACATGATTACAGAGAGGAGCTGGTTAGGATCACCGCAGCAAAGGATGCTGGGAGCTGGGCACATGATTATTTGTTAGGGTGTGTGTAAAAAAAGGAGAGAGGGATGAAGGAAAGTTAATAGGGACAGAGAGACGGGGGGTACTGGGTAACAATTCAAACTTATCATGCTAGTTTGATAAGGTATGTCACTAATCCGTAAACCAACCGCTGTTTAATTTGCAAAAGCCAGAATATATTACACATAGCACAAGCTTTCCACCATCCCTTCATGGGTGTAGTTCGACAAAAGGCTAACGATATGGATATAACAATTAACACAAGAACACTCATTCAGCGTTAACCTACTTTTCATCTATCACTGCACATGAATAATATGCCCTCTATGGGGATGACGGTGGGCTTAAAATTGTATGAAAATATTTGCCTCAGAAGTGGGTCGAGGCTTAATGTTATGGAGGAATTTCCACAAACCCCCCCCCACACACACACACACACACAAACACACATACACACTCCTGCTTCCAATAATGGAGCCAGTGACACACACAGACTAAACGCACTGACTGAAGAGGTAATTATCTTTTAATTTTTACACAGCAGAAATAAGAAATGTATAGAACAATGCTGTTAACTGGTTATCTGAATACTAATTGGCTGAGAGGCACCTGGCTGTAAGAGCACCTCAGCTGTCAGTACAGGAAGTCCAGACTTTTTTTGGGGGGGGGGGGATTCTAGGGGGACCAGCGAGTCAGCACGTCCCGAGTAGCGACGAGTTGCTAATTTTGCTTATCCACAGAAAGTAAATGCATGGTTTCTTCTGTTGTTCATCTTGCTTTAAAATAGTAACGTTATGTAGTCATTAATGATGCACATTACATAATGTTACATGTCGGTTTGGGTTGTCGTTTTGAAGCTAAGTTGGACAACGTCAAAGTTAACTGTCACCAATGGCGGTTAGCATCAACACCTTAAATTATCAAGGATTCACTTTTTAGTGCATAACGTGAAGTAACTGTACACATTAGTGTGTATTTAAAACATTTTTTCAAACTCTCCTTGCATTAGCTGGGCATCATCGCACAGTTGAAAAGTATTTCTGAACTCAAAGACACGATATATGAGACATGATGCAACACACCATGATGTTTTGCCACAGGTCGACTGGTTAAATGCACACGTGGAATCAAAATGTGGCGGGACTACATGGCACACTTTTATTTTTTTATTTTTCCACCTCTGTTGTATACTGCAGTGTGTAAATAAAACAAATAGTTACTGAAATTACTGAGAAATGGCATGCTTCTGCACCATCAGTACTTTTAATTTTGATATTTGGGCATATTTTGCTTCAAACAGAACATACTAAATTACTTAAGTGTCTTGTTTTAGCCACTTTCACTTAAATACATTTTGAATGCCAGACTTTAACCTGTAGTGCAGTATTTTCATCTAGTATTTTTACTTCTTCCACATAAGTGAGGCCTCATTTACACTACCTGGTGCAAGTGGCCATATTACCTGTAATCAAAGACAACCTAAGTTTGCAGGCTGTATGCATCCATTTGAATTGAAGTTTGTGTACTATAATTCAAACATGATGCATTGTATATCCTTTTTAGATGCATCATTCAATCATTCCATGTGGTTGAAAGCCAATGTACGGTTGTCAGTTCCGCTGCCCCCTTTGTCCCAAAGGCAGGTTTAAACCAAGCCAACCAGCCAGACTTTGGAGGTCCACATGAAAAATGCCATTGCATTTGAAGGTAATGCCATTGCATTTTAGAATAAAGATACTGTACACACATGTGCACACACACACACACATTTGTGTGTTCATGTGACTTGTTTTTCGTTCTGTAATAAAAGTCATTTCTGGACTGGACTGATCTGCTGCTGCAATTTGAACTGCAAGAACGGGGGACATTGTCATTCTCCTATTTGTGAAAGAACCGTCAATAAAAGGACAGAAACACACTTAAACTCTTGTCCCATACAACAAACTTCCACCTCAGCTGCTGCCCATTCCAAACAGAGTCAGGATTCATCCTTACCCCCCTTGCAACTAAGTTCACCTGCTGCATCCATGGCTCTGCTTCCACCAACCACAACCTCCACATCTCCAGACCTCTTTGTGCAGCAACACATGTACTATTCCCTCTGCCCAATCAATTCAAACAACTACTATCCACTCCTCAGCAGACATACATATGACCTCTACTGTTCTACATTATATTTATTTTGTATTTTACCACTTTTCTTTTGTATTAGACTAATACTTAAATCAGAGATCCCATTGTCGTTCATGTGTGGAAACCGGGGCATTTCCTGCTCTCTGGAAGGAGTGACAGGTGGTTTGCATGTCACGGATATTTGTATCAACTGTTAAAAACAGTATACAGTACTGTTGTTGTGTTGTGTTGTGTTGTCCTTTCACACAATGTTGAGTTCAAATGTCAATAACTACATTTAACAATTTGGAAACCAACACAGAGAGAAATGGTCTTTCTTATGTTCCAAAGCTGTTCTAAAGAGTTCTGTATTTAGTTTTTTAACCAGGTTATCTACAGATCTATGTGACAGCCTTTTTATTTATAAGTATAATGGTAGCTTTGTGTATCAAATCATGGTTACAAAATTTTTATTAGTTTCACAGATTCAACATTAAAGGAATCACATTTGAACACAAACTGAGCCCGCAGGGTTGAATTTAGAATCTAGACCTCTTCTATCTGTAAAGTGGCTTGAGATAACTCTTGTTATGAATTAATACTATCAATAAAATTGAATTAACTGGAATCGAATTGAACAACTCACCCCCCATTAACCCTCAACCTGCACACGGGTCCATCCCAGAACCAAGAAAGAGATACAGAGCACTGTTTAATCTCCATTACGTCTGCCTCTCTGTTCGTCTACAATTAAAAACACTAGGAACATCTTTCACCTTTCATTTGAAAGTCTTTACCTGCCGACACTGGGCTGTAAAAGAGTGAGCAATAGTTGGAATGGTTTGCTATATTTAGCATGTTTGCTAACATCATTTTTCCCACCATGGGCTATGCTAAAGTCTCCCTGGCATACTGTGCAAAACACACAGTGTTTGCTGACGTGGCTAACGGCTAGAAATAGGATATTCTCGCACCAACAAGACAGTAATTTGACGCATGGTGAGTCTTTTTTTAGGAGCTGCTTTATTCACTATTCATTCATTTTTATCTATTATACTCCTGTTTTCATCTAGTACTTTAACTTAATACGGTTAACCTATGTCTCCGATTCTTCTTTATCAACCTATCCCTGGTCATAAAACTCTTATGGAACTTGTTTTATGCCTAAGGGGTGTTCTGAACAAAGTTGAGAACCACTCCAACAACTTGTCATGTAATTGATTGGAAGAGCATGAGGCATTTGAGTGACCTTACATGGTGATGTTAGTTGCTGGGATGTCCAATAAAAAGAAGAAGAAGATATCTGTTTGGGGTCATGGTGAAAAAGACCAAATGCTGAAGGGAGAGTAGTCCCTTTTTGCAGAAAATACTCAGGGTCTTTCAATTAAATAAAGTTCTTATTATTGCACCATCTCCCTTAAGATTCTTTGATTCGACGAATCGGCCTAAGAAAATCCATAACAGTCTGGACATAAGAAACTGTGAAACACGACATATATCAGGTGTACTGTTGGAAGAACAGCGTAGTGTTGTTTTTATAGACAGTATCTGCCAATTAGGGCAGGTCAATGACCCTGATCCCACAGAGAAGAGGACCAAGGAGTTTTTTATGGCCAAACAAGAATGGTCTTGACTGACATCAATCCGACTGATGGTGTGTTTCATCAGACTGAAGACATAAAGCTTCCCAATCAGGCAAAGATGCCATCAGATATTACATGCAGTAGTGAGGGATTTTACAGTTTATTCTTGAATTAGGAAAGCGCACATGTGAAAACAATCTTTTTGTCCGTCTCATCATCTCTTCCTCCTGTCACATGCAGGATTGGGTTAAAGCAGCGGTGCACCGAGCACCAAGTCTGCCATACCCAGTATGATAAACCCTCATTTCTGCACACAGAGCAAACTGCACAAACACAATAAAACCCAACGCGCTTGTTAGCTCCATGAATCAGTTCACACTGTGCGAAGGGACAAAAACGATTTTGAAGGTGGGCGGTGAGATGAAGAAGGTTTGAAATAGTGCCTGAGGGAAACATGGTACTCCCTACAGTGAGGCCTGCAGAGAACCTGCAAGAAGGTGGGGGGGGGCATCACATCTCGTAGTGTTATTTTGGTTACAAAATTGTTGTTGTTCTCATATCCGTGGTCTTTTTTATTGTTTGTGGTCGTATCGGTCTTTTATATTGTTTACTTCCATCTTTCCAATTATGGGCATGTTGATGCTTTGTCTTTTCATGCTTTTTGAGATTTTTGTATAACAGAGGAGAAAAAACTGCTGAATCCCATTTCCATTCACATAGCATCCATATCATACACCGGGACCACCTGCAGAATTGTCACAAATTCTCTCTTTTTTAGCTGTTTTTGGTTTAAGTCTCCATCTTCAGAGGGAAATATCCACGTGGGGCCCGTTTCAGGAAGCAGATTTAGTGAAAACTCTGACTTAGTTAACCCTGAGATGATGGAAACTCTGGCTTTTCTGTTACAGAAAGCAGGTTTAGTGAAAACTCTGAGTTAGTTAACGAGGGAAACTCAGGGTTTTCTGGGAGGTTAATCAAACCTGAGAGAGAGGGGGAACTCCAGCCCGTTTCAGAAAGAGAGGTAACTTAACCTCAGAGTCAGATACTGTGGTAACTGAGTCTGTGAACCCATCCAGGTTGGGAGCAAGTTTTCTAACCACATCTAATCTAAAATCTAACTGCAGTCTTGCTACCACAAGCTAATTTTACGTTAGCTAGCATGTCTTTCAACGGCTCTGGGGCTAGCATTTCAGCACATACTGTAGGAGGATGTAAAGTCAGACGTCAACTAATAGCTACCTGATACAACTATAAAATAGCAAGGTGACCAGTAAAACTACAGCAGACTATCCTTGGCTAATTAAAAAAACTTTAAGATGCTTCTTCATGTTGGAAGTGGAGTAATTTGGATGCAGAAAGGAGTTTAGTTGCTGGCAGAGGTATATTTGTTCTCCCCTGTCCTTTCTTTAATGTAAAAGGCTGTTCCTGCCCTGGCTCTGTTGTGCCGGTTCCGGCTCCATCTCTACCTCCATCAGTGATCAGGCAAAAAGCTGGGAAATACATGAGAGTGAATAAACTTGCAAAACAGAGAAGTGAACTATTTAAATTGTAACTGTAAAGGAATGCAATTACTCATAATTTGTATTCTGAATAAGTAACTCCCCAACACTGGAAATAAATGATTGTAAATCATAATTCTGTTAATGATGGTGCTACAACCTCAGAATGGTTTACTTTTTTGCCCTAGGATTGCATCTAAATTAAATGATAGGTGTAGCTTACTACCATTCCAGTTTTCACCAGTAATATATAATACACCTGTGATTAAATATGAAATTTATACACTATATTAGAGCTTACACATTGACTTGAGCAGCATTTTGTGATGCTTTTTTAACTAAATACACATTGTATGGTGAATCATAGTATAATAGCTCCATTCATGCTGCCTTTTTATTGTGGTGGTGAAAAAACAAAGCTAGTGTTTGAAACAAACACTTCTTAAAAAGAGCACATCATCAAAAACGCTGAGTCAATCTACTCTGAGTTGATTGAACCAACTCAAATCAACTCAGCTGTTCTGGAACCAAAAACTCTGAGTTTCCCATCTCAGGGTAAATCAACTCAGAGATCAGGGTTAGACTTCCTGAAACGGACCTGTGGTAAATTCTTGCTGCCATGCATCGATATCTATTCAATCCTTGAGTTGTCTACAGATACTAACTGGTTATTATGGCCAGCCTTAGCACACCTGTGCAATAATCCTGCTGTCTAATCAGCATCTTAATATGCCACGTCTGTAAGGTGGATGGATTATCTCGACAAGGGAGAAGAACAACAGAATATTTGAGAGAAAAAATCCTTTTGTGTGTGTAGAAAAAGTCTTGGATCTTCTAAAAAAACCAAAGTGTTGCGTTTGTAATTTTGTTCAGTACATACAGTATATATTATTTTTCTTCTCTTCCTTAGGTGAGATTCCTTTTAGCCCCTAGGGCTTTTCTTAATCTCACCTGCACAATCCCTTTTTTAATATTATTCTATTTTCTTTGTTGTCGTGATTTCATAGAGCAAAACAAAATCAAATCTTTACCTGCTAAATGCAGGCACATTGATTCAAAGAAAAACCCTGAACGTTTTCTGGCTCCAACCTCTGTAATGTGTGGATTTGCTGGTTAAATCTGTTGTATTGTGAATATTTTTTGGTTTTGGACTGTTAAACAATACATTTTAAGACATCATAAGTAATGGATCTAATTGTAAAAGAATTTTCAAATAGATAATCTTAATAACTGTGGGTCCAGCCCTGGATGAAAAACTGAAACATTAAATATATGAGCCAGAAAACCAAAGCCAGGCGCTGAGAGAGGATAAAAAACTGTGTAGAGCTCCATTGGATTTTCCCAAATAAGTAATTATTTGCATTTTGCTATGACATATAATTTAATGCATATTTTAAAAATATTGATTAATGCATGTTTTGAGCGACATGACGGACATGACCATCATGATGCTGAATGTGAGACCCTACATTAAGTGGAGGCCGAACCATCTATAGTGGCAGTATGATACAGTCATTCAGCTCCACTAATGGCCCAGTCAGAACTGCCAGGAGACAGCACCGGGCCCTCAGGCTTTATCACTCACACATTTTGGGTGTCATCTCAACCTCTAAGCCCCTCGGCGGATCTCACACAGACAGACAGGATCAACAGGATCCAGCAGCGGGGGGTGAGATGCCTTCAATGCCTGAATGTTTCAGTGCTGAGCGAGGATCCCGATTTTATCCCAGGCACATATAGTCAACAAAACTGATTTCTAGTTAAGAGTTTATGTGAGGGACAAGGGCCCTTCTACTGCATGTACTTCTATTAATACTACTTTATCATTTTTCTATCATAGAGACACACTGGTGTATAATCACAGTTAATATTTTATCTTGTAAACTTTATAGTTTTAATCAGGGCCTTGACCCTTGAAATCAAGTATCTGACAAGAATAATGTAAAGTTAGAGGGCTATATATTACTTTAATGTGGCCGACAGATATTTCATGAAAGTTTGAGGAAATATAATATGGATCAGCAAACACGTCAGAGGGCTATTTCAGGTGCATATTGCTGTTCATATAAGTACTGTTATTATTTAAAGTTGTGACCATTGTTCTTTATAAATATGTATGTGACATATTGTTGTTAGAAGTTTGATGAATATATTATGGCAGTTGTTGAGATGGCTGATAATGTCGCCAGATGTGTTTTAAATGAAGTCAGTTATTAAGGGCAATATAATAAGGTGTTGTTCATGTGTGTTTCTATAGTGGACCAATGTACCTTGAATTTTTTTAGTTGATTAATTTTTTTGTGTTCTTTAACAATTAATGATTAAATAAATTGGCATTCTTAGCACACAATTTGTGTGGTCCAGTAAACTGGGACTATAATTTGGGAGGATTCCACAATTTTAAGAAAATATCTGTCCTGTCCCTGTAACTAATCTGCTAATATCCCAACATGTTAATGTTTGGCATTTTAGCAAAATAAAATCTATTTTTTTGGCTTTATTTTATTTTATAGAGGACAGCTGAAGACATGAAAGGGGGGGATAGAGGAGGGTTGACATGCAGCCTGCTGGGTCGATGAGTTAACCTCAATATCATTGATAGTTCCCCTCGGCCAGCCAAGCCAAAACACCTGTTTAGGGAATGTTTGGTATTTATGGAATGGACCAACGGAGGAAAATAGGGGAGGGTCATGTCTTTTTATTCTATGTTTGGGGGGGGGGGGAAGGGGTCATCCAACTTGTGCATTTATGAAGACTGCAAAATTTCAAGGTGGCTCGTTCGGTGCATATTTTTCCATGTGGCTCCATATAGCTCTCCCTGTTTCAGCCCCCCATCGCTAGCAGATGGGTTCCTGCCTGTTTATACAGCCAGACAATTTGAGCTGCGTGCGAGCGTGTGATTCCCAGACTGTGCTAATTCCATTAGCACAGTCTGGGAGACATCTAAGACATCTGCTGAAAAAATAATGGTATTCATTAGCACGATTGTTGTACTGTTTAGTTCAAAAACATCCAAAACATCAACGTAAGAAAACATAGAAGACCAGACGCAAGCTTTTATTTTGAAAAGTTGAAGCACGTAGACGCAAGCTTTTATTTTGAAAAGTCGAAGCACGTAGCTGGGAGGGCATGAGATGGGAGCTCTCCAGGCTGCAGCCATACCCTTATGTATGTGATTATTTGTGAAATTGTGCCAACAATAGCCTTTTCAAGTCATTTGGAAAAGGAAGGAGTGGTAGCATGCAAGCTCGCCCGAGAAATTGAGTTTTGGATAATGTTACCAATAGCAACCAGTTCATGGGTTGAACTTATTACCCAGTGTGCTTTGGTGAATGGACTCAATATTATTGTACAGACACAACTTGTGTCAAAAACATAAATAGAAGACTGTCCTATTTTTACGCTAGTAGAGCGGAGTTCCGCAGGGCAGCTCTCGTGTAGCCAGTTTCATTGATTATAGTATAGTGAAAGCGTAGAGTTGGAACGTCTGCTCTCCATACGTCATGTGCGCAATGTAGCCAGCCCAAATCTTTCAAGGCGAGGAATGAGAAACGGATTGTCTGCATGTGTGAAAACAGCTTTATCTCACGCATTCGTTTTTGTTTTGTTCATATAGCATAATTAAATTATTTTGTCATTCTTTCAGGGGGGCAGGGCATCGGCCAAAACAATGATATGGGAAACACTAACCACATGAGCATGAAGTTCCCAGTATCTAAACACACAAAACCTGTTTGTTGGGAAACGTTGTTGGGCTTGGTAAGTTGCTCCTTCCAGGCATGACTGCCTGTGTTGTTTCTGTGTGAACTCTCCCCTACTGGAGCTGCTGGGTCAAACACAAGACACACTCGGCACAGAAGATGTTCACAGACATCCTGGCTGGAAGCTAATTTTCACACCTTGTTAAAAATAAAAAAGCAGCCATGTTTCTGCTGTTCCTATATTTTACTACACCTCTTGCCAGTGTGTATTTTCAAGCCCTGGGGGCAGAAACACTAAAGCTTCCCCTTTGTCCAGACAGACAGACAGCGTGGGAGGGGAGCAAGGGGAGCAGAGAGATGTGGGTGTTGGGCTTACCAGTCTGGGGGTCCCGTCTGCGGGAAGATAAATTGTTAGCAATCTACTCATCGAAACCCCTGGCCTGTTCTATCTATGGCAACACAACAGACACTTCAGAAATCCAAGTTTCTCCTCTCTTCCGACCTCGGAAGGCTATCCACGTGGGAGGATCCTCCATAAATATCTACTAGAAAATCCCTTTACGCTGACGATCTTTTGCTTGTTTTGACGGACCCTGCAGCCTCCATTCCTCATGTTGAATCTATTTTAAGGGAGTTTGACTATTTCTCAGGCTATAAGCTGAATTTTCAAAGGAGTAAGTGGAGCGGTTTTGACTCAGTTTAAACTTCAAAAATGTATGCATTTCTATTGGCCGGCAAAGATTCAAAAAGTTTTTTGGTTGAGAACTCCTGAAACTGGCTTGCGCACCTTTAAGGTGCAATCTTGTTCCCTCTTGGCTCTGCTTTGCTCTTCTCTTTCTTTCATTCCCGCTCACCACTCCTCAAATCCTGTTGTTCTGTCCACTTTAAGATCTGGCTGCAATTCTGTGATCATCTAGATTTCCCCCCTCCTTTTCCTCCAGGCTGAAAGACATGATCTCGTTTCTAAACCTAGAGAATATCAAGAGGGGTTAGTGAGGGATTTCTAAAAACATGGCAGCTTTTTATTCACTACATTCATTCCTTTATTCATTCATATTTATCATACAGGAAAGTTAAAAGTAACATTACATTGCAATATAAACGGGCCCGACTCAGTTTAAAATATGGTTTTCAGCAGGTTCCTGTTCTGCAGAAACATAAAACATGATTACAGCACAAACGGGACAGACATTTGTACAGGACATTGATATGGACTGTACAAATTTAGACGACTAAAACAACAATACACAAAGACATGTATACAAGATATCAGCTGGGCTAGACAAATACGGACAGTGCAAACAAGGCTTGGACAATACACGAGCAATTAATGTGTGCAGGTGTTAAGAAGGAGCTGTTTTTGCCTTTTTGAAATACATGATGGATGATAGTGATCTGATGTGATGCAGAATTTCATTCCAAATATTGGTATATGTATAGAAAAAAGATTTCTGACCAAAGTTGTTTTTTTATGGAGGAAGTGGAATAAGTGCCTATGAGACTGACCTAGCGAGGCGACTTGGTCTCACCTGTGTCTGAAGATGTGCTGCAAGTGCAGGTAAGGTGGCATTTTGAATCTGAAAATAAAATGCAATTAAAAAAAAAAAATTCTCTTTAACATTCTATTTGTTATCCTTCCTGAAGAAGCTCACTCCAGTAACACTCAGGCCTGGGCAATCACAATTTGGATGAAGAAGTAACTGAAGAGTAATGAATGAGTTGGTCAGATAGGAAATTGGTGGGTCAAATTAGGAAATCTCAATCCGGTGTGTTCAATATTTTCCCAAAAATATGAAAAGAAATTTGCAATAAATGAAAAGTTTGGAATTTTGTGTTATTACAAATACAAAAACACACAAACAATACATGGTTTCAATATAAAAGAAGATGGCGCTGTGTCACTTGGCAACCTGTTGCAGCCGCTCCTAATGTGCACGTGGATTTGTATGTTTTATAGCACTTTTTTATCCTTCTAATCACATCTATTAGATAACGGAAGCAATGGCAGCCCACTCCCTCTGCTACATCTCTCAATTAGTGCATGTATAGGACCTGAGAATGTGTGTGTATTTCAGGCCTGTTATAACGACAATAAATTAAAATGAATTAGGATATGTTATGCCCAGGGTACACTGAACACGTAACATATGCGTGACTCTTCGCCGAGCGCTTGCAGGAACACTCTAACTAATCAATGAAACTGGCTCCACCAGGCGAGAGAGCAGCAAGTATGGAGCACATGGAGATCTGCCCCGCAAACTTAGCACACTGTACATAGCTGTTAGCGTTTTAAAATCAACAATCAGTTTGTTCTATTTCAGCTAAATACTGAAAGCTGCAGAAATGCAGAACTGAGTACACTTAATATACTGTATGGGATACAATAAGTTATTGCAATATTCTTAAACATTATTGCATATTTTCCTCATATTGGGCAGCCTTGTTATACATAGATAGACAGAAATGTTACATTACCCTTTACCCTAAACACTTTGAATCATTATTGTGATTTAAAGGTCTAGACTCCGGCATGCTCCACAATTTCTTTTTTGAAACAATGTACATTTTCCGACTGGTTGGCTGCTACAGCAATAATCTTTGCACATGACATATTGCCCTTTCTTTAAATGGTATACTGTATATGGAATGATCTGCATAGTCAGTTGTGCCAACTGTACATGAACGTTGTCCTGTGAAGGTGACAAGATGCTCTTCCATATTTACTGTGTATAGCGATAGCAGAAAAGAAGTGATCGCGATTGTGACAGGCAGACAGACTGACGGAAGGATGGAGAAACAGAAGAAGGTCAGGGCAGTTAGAGCCAGCATCATTCAGATCACATCAGCAGCTCAATGGATCAAGAGGCAAACAGGTACACAGACAGGGTGACGGAGTGATGGAGACATAAAGAAAAGGAATGTATTGAGGTGAAGAAGTTGACAGGATGACCTGCTGAGAAAAAAACATAATCTACCCGGATCACGTAAGTCTTGATCTTACAGTGACTCTGTCAAGGTCAGATAAAGTCAAGGGCGAAACTTTGGGTTCAACATTGGGACGGTTGTAATCGTTGATTTAAAAAAAGCGACAAAAAACATTAAAAAAATGCATCAAAAACATTGAAGGAGGTGATCACAGCAAAAAACAACACTCTCAAACTCATATGCTATTCCCTGGCTTCTGCTGCATTGGATTGCAAGTCTGAACTCTGAACTTACTATGAGTAAAAATAAATAAAACCAGACAGAGATTTATGTAGAGTTCCTTGTCATTTAAAAAGAAAAAAAAAGCCATGAAGTGTTGTTAGGTCGGTCAGAGCGCTGAATGTTGTACTTGTATCAGGTTATCAGCATCTGCTGTTTCATTCATCATCCCAACTACGCTGTCAGGGTATCGGTACTCAATATCTCGACGGAATCAACCAAAACAACCTAGTAACAAATAATATTAGTACTACGCTGTCAGGGTATTGGTACTCTATACCTTGACGGAATCAACCAATATAACCTAGTACCAAGTAGTATTAGTACTACGCTGTCAGGATATTGGTACTCTATACCTTGACGGAATCAACCAAAATAACCTAGTACCAAGTAGTATTAGTACTACGCTGTCAGGGTATCGGTACTCAATATCTCGACGGAATCAACCAAAACAACCTAGTAACAAATAATATTAGTACTACGCTGTCAGGGTATTGGTACTCTATACCTTGACGGAATCAACCAAAATAACCTAGTACCAAGTAGTATTAGTACCACGCTGTCAGGGTATCGGTACTCAATATCTCGACGGAATCAACCAAAACAACCTAGTACCAAATAATATCAGTACTACGCTGTCTGGGTATCGGTAGTCAATATCTCAATGGAATCAACCAATATAACCTAGTACCAAGTAGCATATGGATACTTCTCCAGTAAAAGGATACGTACTTTCGATACTTTTCGTTTCCAGGTCTAGAAATGATTATTAGTATTGGTATTGTCATTTTTAACAAGGTAACACAACCAATTGTTTGTGCATCAGCTGATCAACTCCAGCTGACTGGTACAATCCAATCATATCCCAACATGCCAGTTCTGCTAACAGGACTTTGCTATGATCCAGTGAGGCCTGCAACAATTATTCACAACATATTGATGTGCCAGTTATTTTATTGCTTGATTGACATCAATTAATCATAGATTGATTTGTTTATAATACCTAAAATGTCAGAAAATGGAAGACATCGTACCTTGCCATATCCAAACGTGACATCCTCACAATGCCTAGTTATGTCTGACCAACACTCCAAAATCCAAAGATATTCAGTTTTCAATCATATAAACCAGCGAGATGCAGTAAATCTCAAACCAGAACCAGCTAATGTTTGACATTTTGTTGGAACTTTGTTGCATATCATATTCCTCTTTCTCCCTGTTTCCAGGCTGCTTCCTCTCTATCAACTATTTAATAATTCCCTCTCTGATTTTGGTTGGCAGCTAAATTAACTACAGTGGGTCACATCACCTTTAACGCAGGATTTCTTTCTTTTCATCACATCCTGAATGTCAGAGATTTCCCATCAGCGATTATATCTGAGCACCAAAGCTAATAATTGTGTTGTAGTTCTTTTAAAAACATCATAATCTCTTCTAACACAGATCTCACTGATGATATCCAATACCATTCACGTTCCATAATATCCCGCTGCCAGTCAGATCATCCAAAAGTATACAGAACAGTGAACTAGCTGGTATTGCTCTAATCCCCTGTTAAGCTTCTTGGCAATTCACAAATATAACTGATTGCTGTTTCCCAGACGGTTATCATTGAAGACAGCTAATTATGTCAAAGTCAACATGGCCTGGATCATGGCGGAGTGACAAAACTAGAAGGCACATGTTTAGATTTGATCCAGTGATTATGTAAAAAGCACAGTTTTGGATGGAAAGCTCTGAATGGGTGTGCTCCACATCAACATGTGTTGAAATGTTCCGCTTTGTTCTGGGTATCTTAGGACTTGATAAACAGAAAGACGGTCAGAAAGAGACAGACAGATGACACCAGTCATAAAGACAAGCAGATGGACTCAGACGTAAACACACACTGCAGCTCTCATGCTCTGATTTGGGCAGATTGCCTTTGTTCTAATTCAGAATGATTCCTTCCTGATTCCCCTTTACTGCTTTCCTTCTTTCTCTTTCTGAGTCTTCTCTTGTGAACAGTGTTGGTCTGGAATTAGTCTCGCGTTGCCAGCTCACTGCGCTGTGGAGTACGTCTGAAACATCACAGATGTATTCTGGGATAGGAGGAAAAATACGCTTTGGGGTGTTTGCATTTCTTCAAACCAATCCCAATCGTCCTGGGTGGCGCTAAGCTCTGGACGCATCGACGGTGGCTCTGCAAATAGTCTCAGGAAGGAAAACACAACATACAATATTAACTGAAGCTAACTGTTCACACAAAACAGTAACATCTTACCAGTGTATCTCCGTGTGTACTTTGCCCCGAGCAATCCCACCAATCAGTCCCAAACCGTCCCAGTGAGAGAGTAATGCCCAAAACATATTCTTTGTAAATCTTCACAATCATTCCCAGACAGAACAAAGCAGGCTTACCTTGTTGCACCATTCAAATTTTCATCAACACTTTGGATTTTGCATTTTCAGCATGTAGCTTACTAGCTCAAAGGTTGTTGTGTTCTGTGGCGAAGGGATTTTGAGAACAGCGAGACCCAGAGATCGAGCATAAGGTGGGGGACACGTCCCGACGTGTTGCCAGGCTTTGTCCTGGACATATACTTTTGTTGATCCAAAGGTCTGGGGCTGAAATCCAGGTCAAGGAGGAGTATTCATGATTTTTAGAACACTGTGAAGATTGTCTTTTCCACCAATTCTATGTCATTGCTTTTTCTCTCCGCATGTTCCTGTTTTGTCAAGCAAGACAGTGAATTGTGAAAGCCAGAAACCTCGCTACTGTGTCAGTTATTTCTTACTGAGTTAGCCTGATAATTGAACCAGATTCTTGAACGCCTCCTTATTCATGTGTTCATCCATGTCTGGGCAACATTAAAACATGATTCATAAAATCATGCCAAGAATTTCTAGGCTGTTTTAATGGCCTATGCAAAATAGTATGTGTGAAGGCTTTGGGCTGCCTTCCGTGTTAATGTAGGCCCAGTTTGTCATGCAACTTCATTTTATACATTATATGTAGCATGCTCCATCTCTCTTTTAGTTAAAGGGTCCTTGGCTTAATAAACATTCAAGACCTCTGCTCTAATCGTTGTTTTCAGTCAACACTCAAGCACCAGTAGCCAGGAGCAGTTCGTTACCATTGGCCATGTCGCAGGTGTTCCCCCCAACCTTTAAATTTAAAATCAAAAACCTTTTAAGGTTATGGGCGTCTTTTTTTGACCCTTTTGTGGCTTTCGTCCAATAATTTTGTCAACTTTTTCTGAGCCTTTTGAAATTTTTCTGTTTTTTTCTCAAAATTCTTAAAGTTATTTTTTTTTCATTGCACATTGTCACTTTTTTAAACATTTTCTCACTTTTTTCGACAACTTTTCGCATTTATGTCACTTTGTTTGACATTTGTTCACATTTTGGTCACTTTTGACATTTTTTTCTTCTCTTTTTTAAGTTCTTTTACCAGTTGTTTTTTCTCCAAATGCTATAAAATTGACAAAAATATAAAAGTAGTGAACTGATCTAACACATCTAACTTTTGAGGAGCGTTGCTGGGAACCACTCACACTACTTTTTTGGAAGATTTGTTTAAAAGAAACCCAAATTTCTGATATAGAAACTTTTTAGAAAGGGGTCAAATTTGACCCGAAGACAACAGGAGGGTAAAGAAAATCAGTGCTAACATTAGAAAGCTAGGTCAGCTAGCTCTTACTTTGAGTGGAAAACAAACCAACGACACCAATGACACAGCTTAAGTTGACGGTTAATAAGTAATGACGTTTAAATTGTGGAAAACATTAACCTCTGTGCAATGTGCATAGTATGTGGTTCCCCAGGTACTAGTCAGCTAGCGGCCAGCAGAAGACTAGCTCTCATTGGATTTAACTTTTAATATACGTACGCATGCCCGGCACATATTGCAGAATTGACAATAAAGTTGACTTGATTGGAGACTCTCAACCTTGTAAATACATTTCTCTTAATTAGTTCTAGAGTCAGTGGTAGTGATGAACATCCCCATGAGGCAGATAAATAGTTGTCTCATTTGGCTTTTATTAGGCAGTAAAATCCTTTTTTTATGTTTTGTTTACCCACTGTGCACACTTCTCTACGCAGTAATTTGGTTGTGGAGGTGGTTTAGGTTTGCCTTGAGTCAGGGTTATATTATTTGATTGTTGCGGGACATTTTTCGATTGTAAGTTAGACACAAATCTAATTGCAAAGAAACAAAATGGCCTGTATATTTAATCTTTACAAGCACAAAAATCCTAGTTCTCCCTCCCCTCTTTTCTCCCAGTCTCTAATTTCTTTTTATCACACTTCCTCTGCTTTCTTCCCTCCTCTCTGTCTCTTCCAGCCAAGTCTGCCAACTCTCATGCAGATCTGAGCTTGGACAGATGGTAGCGAGCTAAAAGTGTTTACTTGCACACGGCTCCTAACAAAACGAGCAGATGCCTGCAGAGCCGCCGCTCCCCTCCAATCACCATGATACCCAAACATGCCCGACAGGAGGAGGAGACTTAGATAGAGGAAGGGAGTTGTAGCTTTTCCCCTCAAAAAATACACACACTCCCAGTCAGTAGCCAACCTGACTTCATTTGGCTTCTGCTGCCTTGTCACCCGAGTCTGCTTGTCATCTTGATTTTCTATTCTCTCTGTCTTTCTCTTTCTCTCCGGGTTTTGGAGTGAGATGTTTTCATGCCTCTGGGGGTGAACTTGGTCTGACAGGCACAATAGTTTCTTTCCTTTTTTATCTGACTTTTGCTTTGTTGTGTTTAGTCTTTGTTCTTTGCATGTGAAGATATGCAAAACCTAAATCCAGAATTTTTCTTGTAATTGAAAAAAATGAGTTTTTTTGGAGATAATTTATGTTCAGAGCGCATTTCGAATCTCCACAAACAAACATTAATCCAATGTGAGACACCCAGGCATTCAACGGGCCTCCCGGGAGACACTGGTTTGTCGGTAGTTTAAAAGATTTGGAGTAAATGAAATGATTACAACAGCAAATCAAGTCTAGTTCTAATAAAACAAGAGCATGGGTGTAATATAAACTGAGAATCATAAAAACCCTTATTGGTTTCAGCAGTATTGCCTCTAATGCTATAGTTTACAACTATTCTATATTAATGAACGTCCGTTACATACTGGATCCAGTTCACAAGAAAATTGCGAATGCACTTCTGTTTAAATCGCTTTCCTCAAAAATGCATTAACTAGTAAACAATATGACAAAAATTCTATCAATTCCTTGTCATAGTGTATATTGTTTTTAGTCATATGGTTAACTTTTGTTTTTTTTGTCATTTCATATTCTGTGTTTTCCTTTTATGTTAAGCATGAGCCCCAATGTGGCCATTTTGATTTATTCTGTCCAAATCTAGGACAAAAAGCCATCCATAACCTGGATAATTGAAGCATTTGCCTTTGTCTTTTTCAAAACACCTATGATTAATTCTCTCCATATACACTTTGTAGTCCAACATACTCTGCACTGCATAACTTTACAACTTGACTGGGTGATGTGACTCGGGGCTCAATTGACCATAAAGCTGGGGGTCTTGAAAAGAGAAGGTCAAAGCTTACAATAGAAAAGTACTAAGGAGCATCCGGTGTGGTGTGAAGGGCATTCTAGGAATAAAACATAGTCATGCAAATGTAATGTTGATTTCTTTAACGCACACAGAATTGCACAAATAATTGATGTGAAAACAAAGTACGGCAGGATTTGTCAGTGCACACATTTTCTTTTAAGTTATCACTCATCTCATAAGATGTCATAGGCCTGTACAATTGATTGTGTACTATCCAGTTTATGCAGTATTTTACTGCCAGTTCAAAATCATTTAAATTTGTCTTTATTGCACTGATCTTTTTCTATGTTTTTTTGAGAATTAGTTTTTTTGTTGTGTTATTGTGTATTTTTATTCTTAGCCACCATGCGTTTTACATTTTCTCTTGATATCTAAAGCATAACCCAAGTGAACTACTAAGTGATCAATGAGAAAAACATAAAAAACACACCAAGTCACAACCTGATCAAATGTTGTGTAGCCCTTTATTCTCGAATACAACATCTCATCAGTCATCAGTCATTTGTGTGACATTCACAATAGGCCAAATTATTTCTTTTGTCCGTTATTTCCTCACAGAATTTCCACGTCCTCGGTGCTGTAAAATGTGAATTCACAGGGCTCCAGGATTGATTCCTTCCTATAGTCATCTTCTTCATCTTTCCACACGCTCCCATACTCCAAAGCAGCCTCAACCTGGTTCTCCTCCCCCATGTTCAGAACATCAGGCAGGTCCACCTTGGCAGAGAACAACCCACTCTGCTGCATGTCTGCAATTTCAACCGAGTCCTACGGAAAAGACAGAAAGACGTCTGTACCATGGCTGCTGCACCAACAGTATCTGACCAATAGATCCTGTGGGAAAGCTCACCCTCCACTGGTGTGTCCACGTCAGCAGGTCTGACTGAGACCTCAGCCTGCTGCTCTTCTTCCTGAAAATATATAGAGACGCAAAATGGTCAGTTGTAATGTTCAAAACACAAGCTCCAAAAAGAAGTAAAGGAGAAGATCCCATCAGTGTCCTCCTCTAATATGTCCAGCTAGACCTTGACATATTAGAGAGCTTAACAAAAGTTAATTTACCAATCCATTCATGCATTATCTAGACACTTTATTTTGAAACTGCAGACAGCAGGTCTGGCCTTAACTTCTGAATGGCATATTCTTTAAAGCGACCCCATAATTGTAGTAAAATTTAAAAAAGATGGGTAAAAAATAGAGAAATGGAAATGCTGGTTTCTGACCTGAAACATAAGAAAAACTCAGATGGAACTTAAATTAAATTAAAATAAAATCTGAGCTCAGTTACGTCATCCACCTTCCGTTTCATCAGCCCGAACACTGGTGGCACCTAACCAAAAAAATAAAAATGTCTTCTTTCAAGTCAGTCATATATCAAAATCTTTACCTTCCAAGGTCAACATTTTCCATAAAGTGGAAAAAGTGGCATGTCCATCTGAAAAATGAAGATAAAACTGTATAAAAATAAACTCCCACTATGTCATAATAAATGTTTTGCTGGAGCTTACTTTGATTGCATGAATCAGCCTACAATAGAAAAGTCAGAGGAAGCATCCGGTGTGGTGTGAAGGGCATTCTAGGAATAAAACATAGTCATTTAAATGTAATGTTGATTTCTTTAACGCACACAGAATTGCACAAATAATTAATATGAAAACCAAGTAGGGCAGGATTTGTCAGTGCACACATTTTCTTTTAAGTTATCACTCATCTCATAAGATGTCATAGGCCTGTACAATTGATTGTGTACTATCCAGTTTATGCAGTATTTTACTGCCAGTTTAAAATCCTTTAAATTTGTCTTTATTGCACTGATCTTTTTCTATGTTTTTCTCAGAATTAGTTTTTTTGTTGTGTTATTGTGTATTTTTATTCTTAGCCACCATACATTTTACAATTTCTCTTGATATCTAAAGTATAACCCAAGTGAACCCTAGATATCCAAAAGAAGTCAATTATGTAATTATTGTTTTACAGAATTATTGCTAATAGCTAAGCTAAAGTTGCTAACAGCGTTTTAACAATAGTGAGATCAGCGAGTTGGTCGCTGTAAGAGAAGAAACCAATAAGTGCTTGAGTATAAATGGCACTTATACTACAGTATAGTTATGGGTCCTTTTTTGTCCTCGATTGGTGATTTACAGCTTTGAACTTGTAAAAATCTGGTCATAAGGGACCTGCAAAACTCAGAAAAAAACACATGCTGACAAAACAAAAGTGTCAAAGTGATGACACCACATGCAGTTAAAAACAGCCTTAAACAGTTGGCACCAAGTCAAATCCACAACAGCCGGCTCCCTGTTGCAAATAACAGTGTCAAAGACAAGGGGACATAAAAAAAAGAGCTCCACGGACAGGTAGTGGTGGATTTGAATGTTTTCTATAGGATGCTCGGGCCCCCGATGGAGGACAGCAGGCTTCAGTCTCTAATAGACTAACTGGGATGAGCCGAGGCTGACAAAGACTGCACACTGGACCACAAACCTGCTCACACCTCTCTGTCTCTTCTGTGTTTGGGCTGAATGAGCTGGTCTCATTGGTCGCTTTTAGGAGGATGTTGATTGACTCGGAGGCCTCCACATCTGGCTGCAGATGTTTTGCCTGATGTGTTTAGGATTGTGCTTGACATTGAGGGATGTGCTGTTTCAGTTGTTTTATGTGTTTTGTGTATTTTGTGTTTGTAAGTACAGCATGTGTGGTTGCACTGCTGCCCGACTTGGCCAGAACATTCTTGAAAAATAGATTTTTAATCTCAATAAGTCTCTTCCTGGTTAAATAAAGGTAAATAAATAGTTAAAAAATGAATGACACAACTCTTGTTGTGATCCCCAGCTGCAACCAAAATAGTCTGGCTGTGCTCTGGTTGTGTTTTTCTATGTCAGCCCTAAGAACCTGCAGCATGTGTACGTGTCTTTGACTTTTTTTTTTTTTTGCATATTATTGTTTCAGACAAAACCTACTTTTCAGTGAGAAGTTCATTTTTTAGAAGGAAAAACAATCATCACAGCCCATGTGATTAAAATTAGACAGGGGTGTTTTAACAGATTCTGAGTACCCGGGAGCAGTGACCCAATCCGTGGAAGAAATGAGCATGGAAACATTCAGTGCAGGTAAAAAGAAACAATTGGCAGTGTTTTTGCTTATTTGCCAGCTGGGAGATGTTCCTCTGCAGCTTCAATAAACCCTCCCACTGCTCTTACCTCACCACACACACACACACACACACACACGCATACACACAGCTCCCCTGAGGGAGATTTAGCGGGTTCAGTGCACATTTCCATGATAAGAGTTGAGATGACAGCCTCGGGCCTGTAAACGACTTCTGTTAACAGCGAAACATCAATCACGCACAGTGGCCGCCTCCCAGGTGCCACTGACCTCTCCTGAGCCCACAGCTCTTCCACACTTCCTCCTGGATACTTCCTCTGTGTGTGTGTATTTGTACATGTTGTATTTACACTGAGAAACATAAGCCTGAATGTTGCTCCCCGAGGCAGACTCAGGTCCAGTACGTTTTGTTGTCCTCTGCAGGGCCAGATTTACTCCAGGCGTTAGAATAGCCACACTGACTAAATCTGCATCTATAGATTTAATCTTGATAGAAATCCAAGAAAGAAATAATTACTTCCAGCCACATGCCAAATGCTGTTAAATTCTTTTAGTGACTGTGGCAGGTAATTTCTCTGTTGAAGCTTTTATTATGGAGGTTTTGGTGGTTCATGGCCTCAAAATGCAGCAAGAGCATCTGCTAAAAAACAAGGTGAAGAAGGTATTTGGTGACAGTAAACCCTAACTGAGTGGCTCATAATTCTCATTTCTACTGCAGGAACTTTTCTTCACTCTTCTCATGCCATTTTCAGTGTCAATCAACAGGTCACAAACATTAAGGAGGAAACCAAAGCAGGTCAAACCATCAGTTATTTAAGTGTTACACATATGTGTAATCTGTAAGAGGTACAGTGTGAGCACAGATCCAGCATTAGAACAAAAGGTGCATGTCACTGGTTTTAACTGGTCAAAATAGAAAATAAAAAGGCATAAAAGTACAGAAGAGGATGAGGGCCATATGTGAACATTTAGTTTTCAGTCAGAATTCTGGGAAAAAGTCAGAATTCTGACTTTATTCTTAGAATTCTGACTTTAATCTCACATTTCTGACTTTAAAGTAAGAAGTCATTTGACATATATTATTATTTACAGATGTTTTTTACATTGGCCCTAGTCTTCCATAGATAGGGGATCATGGTGGCATAATGGTTCCTACGCCTACCACACAGTGTACTGTAACTGTAATAAAAACTGTATCAATTTAGCTGGGAATCTTTGTCATATTTCCTTCCCTTCTTTTTCTCCAAATGTTTCTCTCAAGTCTCAACTAAAGGCAAAAGTGCCAGTTTTAAAAAGTGTCATCTGTTGTTTGGTAAGTAACTGTGTATAAAGTTTCCTCCCTGCACGACGCAGTCAAGTTCAAATTTGTGAGATTATTGCTGTCATTTCGCTGCTGTTAAACCTTTTATCACCATCGACTTTGCATCACAGTTGGCCAGACCAATCTGGAAGGTTTTCACAGTCAGCATGGTTAATGTGTTCATGCAGTTCCGTGCAGTTTATTCCTCCCACATGCTGAGTTATAGTAAATAAAAAGTCAATAAAATAGAGAAATAGAATGTCAGCGAGAATCAGGTGTAAATCCGCTGGCATCTAGGAAGGAATCCAATTCTGTTGAAATAAAGTAGCAGTATGAGAAAGTCAATGTGGTTGAAAGAGCATTGAAGGAAGATTGGTCGTGTTTCAATTGTGACAGTAAATGTGTCTTCACAGAGATCTCATCTTGTTGTTATTGTCCAAACACTGATAGAAAACCTGCAGGAATTTGATGTTTCACGTCATCGTCAGGGAGACTAACAGCTCTGTTGCTGCATAGCAGCGGGAGAAAATGGAAGCTGGGTGAGGGTAAGGATGTTAGATGAGGAAAGGTGTTAAAACATCCAGAGATTAGCTCCGATTTAGACAGGACTTCATCTTCTAATCCCTGCCCTCCCCTGGGACTCCCCTGTCTCCCTGCGAGACAGTGATTTGGGAAGCAGCTTTACCTGGTGTGATGCTCGGAGAGCCTGACAGGGTGCAGATAATCATCACTTCCTCTGCTGACAGGAAGTCATTCCTGTCCTCAGGAAGCTCTCAGATCCGATTCGGTCAATGTGTCTTTTTTAAGACGACTGCTGGGGCGTGTTCAATCTCAAAACGGTGTGCACCGTTATGTAGCTCAGCGTAAATTCTTTCAGGAAGACCTAACTGTTAATCGATGCTCTCCTGAAATCAGCTGTTATCTCAATAACTGTGCATTTTATCATGTATATACAACTGGTGCATATCTGCAAATTAGTCCCTCCTGATTGAAATGTGGCTCAGTGTAAATTCTTCCAGGTAATCAATGCTCTCTACCTAAATCCAACAAGATGGTGGAGGCGTTCACCTTCCTGCTTAACCAATCAGAATTGTAGAATCATACACAAATTGCAAGGGCCAATCACAGAGTCCCAACTCTTCAAAATCTGTTTCTCCCTTTGCTATCAGCTTTTGTTTCAGGAAAGGAGTGCAACCCCCCACCCCCCCTTCGTCACCACCACCGGTGTCTAGATCCCATCAGGGGGGTCTGATGGTTCTCTACCCCTGTATACAAACTACTAGTATAACGACGGAGTCTAATCTCCAAAGATCTTGTACTTTGTATTGCGCTGTACGATAAACCTTTTTACATATCCGCAAATATGTCTCTCCTGATTGAGTTGCTACGGTTTCCTAGTTGATTGACATGTTTTCTCAGAAACATGAGACATCTCTCGTTTATTGGCTGTGTCGCAGATCAGCAGGACGTTCCCGGACGAGACTCGGTCAACGTGTGTTTTTTTAGGGCGATTGCTGATGTTTGTGGCAGTCGTGACATCCTCAGGAAGTCTCGAGACACACTTGGCTTCTCCCGTCAGCTTGACTGGAGAAGAGAGTGGGGGACAATAACTGAGGGGAAGAAAATAGGAAGAAAAGTTCAATAAGAAAGAAGTGAACTTTTCACCTCTTTTAATTGTTCATATGTTCTGTGTGTGTGAACTTCACGGCTCGTTGCTCAGGCAGCAGCAGAGAAATCGTTCCCTGGACTCGTTTGGAACACCCGAGAGCTTGTCCACACACGACACAGGACACACTCGCGTGAACCAACACAACTGCAAAAAATAACATTTATTCCAGATAGATCTTAGATTATTGAAGCCCTAAAAATCCATATGACAAAAGAAAAACATAAGGGACCGTTTGGTATTTATGGAATTGACCACCAGAGGAAAATAGGGGAGGGTCATCCAACCTTTTCTAGTCTAGTCTAGTACATACAACTTTGGAATTCATGGAATTTATTTTTCCATGTAGCTCAATGTAGCTCTCTTTGTATTCATAAGTTAAAACGCTGCATGCAGATTACACAACGGAAGTTCTCCAGGCCTCTAGGGGGAGCACTTTTATGACTTTTCCACCTCGGCGGTTCTGGTGCTGGTTCGGAGTCGGTGCCAAATGTTGAACCGGTTCTTTGCTTTTCCAAACAAATAAATCGGGCTCTGGGCCAAGAAAACGGGTTCCAACTCAGCACCAACTTGGCGCTGGTCTAGAGATAAGAACCGGTTACGTCAGGTGCTGGGAGCGGGTCCTGATAGGCTTTTTGTCGGGAAAATTGGGACTGCCCGGTCAAACCGGGACGTCTGTTCACCCTAACAGTGTTTTGCTTGAGGATACTGATCTTGCCATCGCAAGCTAGCAAAAGATAATAATTAACGTTAAATCATGCAAGATAATTACCTTTCTTCTTGAACGTATCCTCGGTCCACAGCGGAAAAGTCAAGCTGGTGATAATTGGCAAGTAGAACCAGCACCGAACTGGCAATAGCACCAGCCCAGAACAAGCACCTGATTAGGTATGTAAGTGGAGCAGCTTGATTTTTGACCCCAGTTGGAGAGAGCGCTCTGCCTTTTTATGAGAGTTGGGTATGGCTGCAGCCTGGAGACCTCCTGTCTCATGTCTCCTGTCCAAAGACTGCAAATCAAATTCATATCTGATGATACAGTCTATGCTCCCGTCTCATGCCCTCCCAGCTGGTGCCGTCCATTAGCTTTGAGTTTTCAGAATAAAAGCTGGCTTCTGGTCCGCAATGTCCTTGTATTTTTGGATGTTTTTGAACTAAACAGTATGGCAATCATGCTCATGAATACAACAACCTTTTCAGCAGATGTCTTACTTAAAACACGATGGAGTTAGGCACTTATGTATTAATGTGTTGGGGGGGGATTAATTCAGCTTGATGAATCCCACAATCTCTACAAAGCTATAGCTAATTGTCTAGCTAACAGGAAGGAACTAGAAATCCTCTCTGTTGTTTTACTTTTAATTTAAGTGCAAGTTGCTCCACAATATGAATACAGATTGATTATCACTTGTTTGGTAACCATCATTGCATAATTACAATATTACACTTCAGTGATGGGCCTTTCGGACCCTGAAATTATACCCCTCATGCAGTATGGCTTAAACAACCATCAGTGTTAAACACTGATGCAGTTTTAATTGTTTTATTACCAGGAGTTTACAGACACGTCTCTGCTGATTATCACCTGGGACCTGAGCCAATGAACTAGAGGCACCCCCACCAGACGAGAGAAATCAGATCTCCTCCATAGACTTAGCATTTACAGTCTATGATCTCACAGCAGTTTCACAACGGTGCACACCGTCCTGAGATTGAACGTCTCTCTCTCTCTCTCTCTCTGTGGGGTTGAAAATCTCCACTGCTCCACTTAGTTTCCCCCCCCCCCCCTAGAGGCTTGGACAACTTCCGTTGTGAAATGTGGATGCAGCGGGTTTTTGTTGTATTTCTTTTTGGGGATTGTGTGCTTTCCTTTTTGTATTGTTTCTGTATTTGCACAATGTTTGCGTATTTGGTTGTGGTGTTTGTATTTGGAGTGCATTTGTGTATTTGGTTGAGCTGGGTGTATTTGCAGCGTGTTTGTGTATTTGGTTGGGTTGGGTGTATTTGCAGCGTGTTTGTGTATTTGGTTGGGTTGTGTGTATTTGCAGCTTGTTTGTGTATTTGGTTGTGTTGTATGCATTTGCAGTGCATTTGTGTATTTGGTTGGGTTGGGTGTATTTGCAGCATGTTTGTGTATTTGGTTGGGTTGTGTGTATTTGCAGTGCATTTGTGTATTTGGTTGTCTGCATTTGCAGCGTGTTTGTGTATTTGGTTGTGTGTATTTGCAGCGTGTTAATGTATTTGGTTGGGTCGTGTGTATTTGGTTGGGTTGTGTGTATTTGCAGTGCATTTGTGTATTTGGTTGGGTGTATTTGCAGCGTGTTTGTGTATTTGGTTGTGTGTATTTGCAGTGTGTGTGTGTATTTGGTTGTGTTGTGTGTATTTGCAGTGCATTTGTGTATTTTGTTGTGTGTATGTGCAGTGTGTTTGCTGAATGCTGCACATGTGTCAAAATAATGAAGATGTTTTCTTAATTTGCTTTGTTTTATCTATTTGTGTGTGTCTTCTTAAGTTGTAGGGTGTTTGTCCCTGTCGGCCAGACACAAAAATACACAAAAATGTATATTGGCAAAGGGAGGGTCAAGTCTTTTTGACTAAAGACCCTAAAACTCCTCTGTTAGCCCCTTGAATAAAAAACTAACTGTCCCTAAAAGGGGAGAAAGTACTTTATTGATTTCAGGGGACGAATAAAGTGTTCCAACAGCACAAGAAACTGACTAAATACTACAGAATAGAAAACTTTATTGTCATTTACAGAATACAACGATCAGGAGTTCTACTCCTGGTCAGTGCAGTAAAAAGACATCTGAAAACACCATAAAACAAACCTCCAACTTCATTTGCTAGTGCAGTATAATTTTACTAAAAATACCCTGAAATAAGCTTTATGACTCTAGCGATAAAAGACACACACACACACACACACAGTGTGATTAATTTAACAGGACAGACTGAGTGAGCCGCCAGGCCGAGTGACAGATACATATGTCAGAGCCGTCGCCCCGGAGACGGTGTCTGCTGCAGACTGCTGACTGTAGCAACGCCGAGATGGGAAACAAATCCCAAAAGATTGCTGTTTTCTCACCTGTAACCGAAAAGGCAGCGAGGAGAGCCCGACTACATCAAGGTATTCATGGAGACGACCCACGAGAGAGGGAGCGAGTCGGAGTTGGGGGAGCTACAACCTGAAGTCATAACGCCGTGTTTGGCTAAAAACCAGCAGGAGACAAATGCTGAACAAAGTCTGGGGTTTATCTGCGACCGGAGGGGGTCGAATGAGCTTTGTTTTTCATCTGTAATGAAGGAGGATCTACAACAGATCCTTCCAAAGCTTTTCCCTCCAAATTATGCATGAGATGAATATTTCATGTCTTACCAGGAGCGCAGGCAGAGCGACATCAGACCTTATCTAGCAGCAAATGGCTAAATGAGCTTTTTTCCCCCCCATTTCTTCTTTTTCTTCTACCTGTGTGATTGTCTTAAACACATTCGCACCTCGGCACCACCTCCCCAAGTCGCTCAGCTTGATAGAGCTGTCCCATCCCCGACATCAGCCTGTCACGCTCTACTCAGTGTCACAGCCGGCTAGGAAAAAGCTAGGGAGGGGTCAAAGGTCAAGGCAGGCGTTCCTGTCCTAGACTTTGTATCACACTGAAAGGAGACATGAAACAGAAGGGAGAAGAAGAATAGGTGTCTTGTCAGCTTTTTTTCATTGTTGCAGATATACATGGAGAAATAGAGAGCTGACTGTTCTGTCGCAGATACAGTCGTTATCATCATTTGAAGTTGCAAGATGAGGTCCAGGGTCACGGATGTGAGCAGTCTTTCATTTCCAGCGAAGACAGAGGACACTGTGAACGCTCAAAGCTCAACGAGGCGTTTTTGTTTTTACTGGACCGAGCCAAAGGTCGGTCTCTGTAAAGGAACAAAAGGTGTTTTATTTTAGATTTTTAAAAAGATTGAGAGAGAGAGAGAGAGAGAAATGTGACAGCAGAGCCACACTGCTGATGATCGGAGATGTGTCCACTGCCGCAGACTGGAATATAAAACACGCTGGAGAGGATGAGAAAGACGCTCTGAGCATTGGAAATAGATGCTTCTGTGTCTTCGGCATCCTGAGTTAATAGATAGGGGGAAAAAAGTGTCATTTTCTCAAAAATGATGCAGTTGTTTGTCTTACTTTGGCATTTAATTATTGTAAATAACGAGAAACTGTGCTGAGAAAAAGAGAAATCATCTCACCCCAGTGGCAGACTTTTTCTCTCATGTCAATGAGAACAAACTAGATTCCAGGGTCATGTTTGGGACAGAATTTCTTATTAAGCTGGCGATATTCTAGTGGGTAATCTAGTGGGTTTATATAGTAAATAAACAGGATGTGTCATGTACAACTTTCATCAGACGGATGAGTCTCACACCTTCTTCCGCGAGAGAAATTTCCCTGTAAAATGAACTTTGAGTAAGCCAAAACACGCATGCACTCAAACTAGAGTTCCCATAATTCCACTGAACCAGGCGGGTGGCTGTGTGCAGGGGAGACAGGCTTGACCCACATGTCCCAAAGTGCCATTTACCAGCCGATAGCGCTGACAGACGGCCCACATGCTACGGCTAATTCCAAACCATTAGTCACCCACACGTCCAGGCAGCCCGGCGTGCTCGCTTGGCGCAGAGCGCTGTTTTATTTACGGAGCGTTGGAACCAGTAATTTGGCTTCTGAGCAACAATTCACTCTCCGAGCTGCCATCTGGACAATCGTCTTTCACCACGACAAAAGATCCACCTTGAAAGTGATCTCACTTTGCATAAATATGTTTCAAGCTTCTTGTTTGTTTCTGAGTTCAAGTGAAAGAAATGGGACAAACTAGTTCATTTAAGGTTGCTCACTCGTTTTAAAGAAATTATTTAAGAAGTCAGACGACACGGAAAACTGACCCGAGCATGCCTCATCTCTTTTAGAATAATACAGGTTTAGCATGAGACATTTTTCCAGCATGGGTACTTTTAGTCCGTTACCATGGTCCCAACCCAGGAGCTTACCTACTGCATTTCTGTTTTTCAGACATCATTTGGAATACTCAATGCTTTTTCCTCCAAGGCTTCTTAAAATCCTCCAAATGTTGCAGTTTGTTAAGGAAAATTCACACTTTGGTTGGCCTGCTTGCCGTATAATCACCTCGCAGAACTGCCTTGTCCTTTAGAGGGACATTATCACACTCGCTCTGCTGACTGGCTCACATTCCATGAGCTGGGTCTGAACTCGGAGAAACTGCTTTTAGATTTAGTGCACCTTGCTCGTGGAACAAATTGCAGCATTTCCTTCAAATCAGCTCACTTGTGCCTTTTGGACATTTCAGAAATCCGATTTTGGACCTTCAGACTTCTACTTGGAATTGCTTTACATGGCTGTATTTCTTTTGCATCTTAGTTGCCCTGACTTGTTTACCACATAGTTTTTCCATTCAGAAAAATTATAAATGCAACACCTCAGTTCATCTCTCTCTCTCTCTCTCAGTTCATTGTAACCGCCTTGAGTGGGAAAATGCTCACATCTAATTGCGTCTTGCCCCTTGGAGAGGTGTTCTCTTCACGTATGAACCCTAACCCCAACCCTAACACCAGATACTGACTGGTTTTCAGACCTCGCCTACCCCCCCAGACCCTCGTAATTCAGTAAAACTGCACATTTTAGATTGGCCTTTTAATGTGGCCAGCCTAAGGCACACCTGTGCAATAGACCCACTGTCTAATCAGCCTCTTGATATGCCATGCCTGTGAGGTGAATGGATTATCTCAGCTCACAAACACAGATTTAGACGGATTTGTGAACAATATTTGAGAAAAATAAGCCTTTTATGTACTTACTTAATTTTATGTATCTTAGTGTTAGGCTCAAGTGTTTATCATTTTGTATAGCATGAAGTTGTTAGTGTGGTATTGCTTTCCTTTTATGTATTATTTTCTTTGTAGTTTTCGTTGTCTTTGTAACTCAATATTATTGTAGATGAAGGCTGCCCCTTGAAGTTCTCTTGAGTATAAATAAAGGTTAAATGACTGAATGCATAATGTATGTCCCCACTAAGACTGTACTCTAGATGAGGGGTCAAAAGTGCTTCACAACATAATATAAAGTGATTGCAAGTCTTTAAGGTTGGGAACCACTGCTTTTTTTCTCAGCCCAATGTTTGGAAGAGATCCAGAGCTTCAAGTGAACAAACTCCATCTGATGATGAAGGCCGTGAGATGGGAGTAGTTGACTTTGTTGTTAGAGCTTTTGTTCAGACTGCCATTTCCCAGGTCAATAATTAGCCTATGTGGCCAGATGCATGTGGACACTCCGGGCTACAATAATATCTAAGGCTGTTTGGACCCATTAGTTCCAGTGAAGAGAAATCTTAATGCTGCAGTATACAATTATAGTTTGGACAAAAAACTTGTTAACAGCCCTTTCCTGTTTCACCATAACATGCCAGCTCTATAGCTGAAGAAGCTGCAGAACTTGGTCTGCACAGAGCCCTGACCTCAACTCCATCAAACACTTGATCCAGTCCAACACATCATCAACCTCACTAATGCTCTTGTTTCTGCAGCAGGTTCCAACATCTGGTTGACAGAGCATGTTGTCATGAATCAGAAGTTTGAAAAGCTATGTAAAGTTAAGCACTGTAATACATGTGATTTCCGCGTTTTGGGCTGTATGCACCATATTGACTAACCCTAGTCTATATCCACAACGTTCCACTTCCGGGAATGCTCTGTAGTCGCCGTAAATTCCGCTGGATGTCCATTACCAAACACTTTGTGTTGATATTTTAACAATGGTTACCTGGTCCTCAGATCTCTGCAGGGTAAATCCAGACAGCTAGCTAGACTATCTGCCCAATCAGAGTTCTCTGTTGACAGCTAAACTACTTCTGAACATGTTCCACCAAAACAAGTTCCTTTCTTAGACTATTTAGCAGAGGCACCGTGGCGCCGAAGATGATTGTGATCTGTTCAAATAAATGTCAACTAACCAGAGCATGGAACTCTGTGTTGACTTTCCAGACTCTACTCCGCAGCGTTGTGGAGGAAGGTCTGGCAAAGCGAGACTATAACCCTAGGCCCGCCAGTGAGCGGCGTTTGCTTCCCGGGGAAAACAAAAGACTTTCCCCCAGGAAATGTGTGTTCCTTAGGACTTTTTTAATCCAAACTACAACCTTTTTCCTAAACTTAACTAGTCGATTTGGTGCCTGAATTTAACTTTCGTGGCCAGATAACACTTTTTCTTGCCTAAACTTAACCGTGATCTCAGCAGCTCGCGGTGCTCTGTACCAGTCTCACAGTCACCTATTCTCAGGTAACTGAAGCACCCACTACCGCTGACCTGACGGAGTACAATGCGGAGCACCATAAGGAGCACCATGTGGAGCACCATAAGGAGCACCGTAGCTGGTGTTGCAGAGCTCTGTAGCTGCTAAACCCAGCTACTAACTACCGCTGATACGACCAAGCTGTGACAAAGGTTTGGAGCTGGCAGCAGGAATCTCTGTTAAAACATGTGGCTATTGCCCCTCAGCATCATGGAGCTCGGTAGCAGACGTCAGGTAACGAGCCAGCAGTCTCCTAGATTTCGTATGATATCATTCGTTAGTGTGCATAACTTTTTGCATGAGGTCATTCCAACCCGTTCATGAGAATGCGTTGAAAGAGTGGAAGCTGTTATAGCACCATAATAGATTCTTTTTGGAAGGATTTTTATTATTGTTTACTATATTACATATTGGTGTTATCTTTAAGAGTCCCTATAAAGTACCTTCATTTGACGCCATTTTGCTTACTTTCAGTCTACATTATAATAATTGTCTATATTCTGTATTTCTTGTGTGTTAACTTGTTTGTGTGTTTTTGGTTTTTGCTGTTATTGAAGAAAATGCTGCTGCTGTAATAAGGAAATTTCCCCATTGTGTGATGAATAAAGTATAATCTAATCTAATCTAATCTAATATTGTGAATGGTATCCACATGCATTTGGACAAATAGCGTAATAGCATTTACTTTATTTGATTTTTTTAAGGTTATTTTTTGGGGCATTTTCAGCCTTTAAGATAAATAAAGATAGACAGAACAGCTGAAGACATGAAGAAAAAAAGCAAGGGGGGGAAGGGAATGACATGTAGTGAAGGGCCGCAGGTCAGTGTCGAACCCTGTAAACCTCTATTTATGGGCGCCTCCTCTACCAACTAAGCTATCTTGGTGCCCGTAATTGCATTTCCAACTTGTGTGAAATCCCTCAACCTGCCGGTGATATACCGTCTTTGAGAGCTGAAAGTTCGGATTTAACTTCCTGGCCTACTCTGCTAATGGTTATTTTTGCTCCTCTTCAAGTATGTTAGTGTGCATCAATGTCTTCACCAGTCTTGATACATGATTTAAACCCCTCTAACTAGAGAAAAACATTTTCGGGGGAAACTCTGTGTCACAGTAAAGCAGGTTTCCTAACTCCTCTCTCACCCAGGAGGTTGTCTCAGACGAGCGGCTTAAAATAGAGCAAAGTCAAACTTGGCACCGTGATGCTTCAGGGAGCCAGGCGCTCTTTTAAATGTTGAATTTACACTGCTCAAATCTGCCTCTTCTGCATCTGTGACACAGTTTGGATCTTTGAAATGTTGTCCAAACAAATGGAAAAATCTGACTCCATGTGGGTTTCCATATTTAGACGGCAGTGCCAAAGGACAGGGACCGGGCTAAAGTTAGACTTTAAGCCTGCTGCCTGATAACGTAGAGCTGCAAACCTTATCAGCACAAATAATGATTTATTATGGAAAACTCATTTAATACTTTTTATACTATTGTATGTGAATAGTTTCTCTTAATCCTTCTCCAAACCAACCATCTGGTCATTTGGCCCTCTGGTGTTTGTAATGCTCCTATTTGTTTAAAGAGCATGATGTATTGTTATATTGGTTTCAAATCAAGTGAAAGCAAAGATTGACATCTTCAGATTTGGGGGATTTTATTTAACTTCTAATAGGAATCAAAGGCTCTGTGTCACAAGATTTACTTTTTCAATGTTGACCCCCTGGCTTAAAAAAACAAAAAAGTGAGATTTTTTCGGATTGGCTCCTGCAGAGTAAATCCGTCTGCAGGGACTCTCAACCCGGTGAGCCGCCACGCTGTCAGAAATCACCTCTAATTACCGGCAAGGTAAATCCCCCCCGTAGAAATAGCTTAAATCAATTAGCCCACACTCCAGACGGCAGGGCTCAATCCTCGCCGCCTTTCTCACGATCCGGCAGAGCTGTGGGAAGCTGGTCTGATCGCCCGCCCTCCCCCCGGAGGCCTCATTTCCCCTTCCCCCCTTCCCGTTTCCCTTCTTTTTCTCATCCCTCTGTCCTCGCCAACTCAGGCAGACATCCACTACCAATCCGAACAAATAAACAGAACAGAGATCTCCTGTTTTATGAATGATAAATAGATTTTACTGACCACACACATCAGCTGGAAATATACTGTAGCTCCTAGGTGACCTCTTCCCTGCTGCCAACTTCGCAGCTTTTCCTCACGATTTAGTGACTTTTTCACACTCCACTAACTCAATGACAAATAAGGGCAGGCCAGAATGCTAGCTTGCTACTATATATCAGGCAGATATTAGCCTGATAGCACACACTGATTTTCAGCCAAGTCTCCCACTGCTGATGATGGACTATGTTCTCTGACAAAAGCTACATAAAAAGGGGTTTGTTAAACCTGTAATGAGATTTGGTCTTTATTATGCATTTCTTTCTTTTTTTATTAAATATAATTATGTCATTTGCCAAGTCATTATTAGGTCATGACTCGGATGAAGTCACTCTAGCTTGAGTTCACCTGAGAGTCTCCTGATAGTATAAATTAATAAACTTTTGGTAAAAAAAAAGAAAAAGAAAAAAGAATTCCCAAATATTCCTGGCTTGAAAGTGATTACATAATATCTAAACCACTGAGCATTACCATTGTTAATATCAAAATACCATTATCCATATTTGGTTGCTCATATACTTACGGACTCAAAGGTCCCACTACAGGGTCAGTTTAAGGTTTACATCTAGCTCCAGATTTAGCACCAGTTACCCTCCACTCCGAAGTGAATACTCTTCTTGGTGCCAGAGATTTAACCAGCAATGTTTGGGTTATTAAATCACAGATTAAACTTTGCTGATCCCTGCGGAGGGAGGAGATGCTGCTGCTGCAGCAGAATAGCAGGATTCAACAGGGGAAAAGAAACCAGAATAGCAGCACGCAGATAGAGTGTAAAATAAGCAGGAAAACAGAATACAAACCATTGGAGGCTTATGTAAACACATTCTGCTGAGACTTACAGTACAGAATGTTAAGTAGGCTACAAGAGTGGGAGAGGATATGGACTGCTAATATTTATGGATTTAGCTCCAGATGTTCCTGCTCAGTTTTACCTGTCCTGAGCAAATGATCAGCACAGGAGAGAAAACAAAGCTTAAGGGCGTGTGGACAGGAATAGTGAGCTTTGTGGTTTTGGTTATTAGTCCGCTTCTCTGCCTCCAGGCCAAAATAAATCCGAAAACCACGAGAATGGCCCTGCCCTTGTTAGCACAGATTAGAAAATGCAAGCCCTTGTTAACAATCAACTGCAGGAGAGAAAATAAAAGTGAAAGGCACCCCCTCCCTCCAACTGACTTTAAATAAGTTTAACTGTAGACTCCTGTTGCCAGACCTTCCTCCACAGCACTACGGAGGAGGGTCTGGCTAGTCCACAAAGCATATTGGCATTACTTTAAACCAATCACAGTTGCCATGGGCGGTGCCGAGGTGCCAGGCAAAGACACGGTGTCTCTGCTAAATACCCTCGGGAAGGTTTTGGTGGAACATGTGTACGTTTAAAAGTAGTTTTAGCAACAGAAAACTCTGATTGGACAGAAAGTCTAGCTAGCAGTCTGGATTTACCCTGCAGGGATCTGAGGACCAGGTAACCATTGTTAGAGGTTAGAACGCCGATACAAAGAAAGAGGAAGGTAACGGACATCTGGCTGAAAAGGCGATACGGCAATAGAGAAATCCTGGAAGTGGAAAGTTGTGGATATAGACTAGTGTAACAGAGACCAGTTAGAGAAGAGGGCATGATGTTGAAAAAACTCTCCAAGAGTCCATTCAGGCTGTTTTTAAAGGTTTTTGATGCAGATACATCTGGCCTCTCCACTGCATAAAGACCATAGCTGTGCTGGAGGAATTTTAATCGTGTTTCTTTCATTCTGCCTGTTAAATCTTAACTGTGCTGTTAAAAAATAGCATGGATCTTTAGCAGCACATTTTCTTAGGAAGAAATCATTTAATATGTCAGTTTCCTCAGACCTTTTCCCTCCAGTCAGAAGTAATTCACAAGTAAAGCACTATTAAAGGCAAGGCAAGGCAGCTTTATTTGTATAGCACATTTCAGCAACAGGGCAGTTCAAAGTGCTTTACACAAAAACAGTTAAAATATAAAAACAAAAAGGTACAAATTATACAGGCTTTCAAATCAACATCAACATGTTACGTTAACATGTTAGCATTTGATGTTAGCATGTGATCACAGTAGAGGTTGAGGCTAAAACCTAGCAACAAAAATGTCTTTGTCAATATATCCTAATTGTGTTTGTGCATCATGCTAACATATGGCATGTTGGTACAGCAGAATGATTAGCATGGTTACTTTAACACCATATTAGTATGATATTCTAATTTTTTATAGTTAGGATTGAATTTATTCCAGATGCCTGGTCATGTTGAAGTTTTGTTTCCATTTAACATAGGTTACATATCGGTCCTCAGATGGGTTGCGTCAGGTATTTTGGTCTATGGCCGTTGGGAATTGAAAAATGAACTGAGAGGTTCCAGACCAAGCACTATAAACTCCCTTAGCAAGATTTTGCATACAAGTCTAGGGATTGGAAGTAGCAACTCAACAGTCACATCCTGCCCCCACCGTGCCAGGCATACCTTCATCTCTGGCTAAATTAAGGTTAAACATCCACATCACCACATTTCTGTGGCGTGATACCGTGCTGTCAGGAAGGATAAGTTATCACCTCCACTCTCCCATAAACAGCTGACACGTTCACTGTTGTGTCGCACACAATCTGAATTGCTTGAGCCCTTGAAAGCCCCGTGTTCTGGCCCAGCTCAGGTAGGGGAGCTGCGATCAGTAATTGATGACACAGCAGCCCAGCATCCTGTTTGCCGGCGTGTGTGTGAGCCTCTGTAGTCATGGTCTGGAAAACAATTCATGCAAAAAGTGGAAGGCGGAGTGATGAGTCCAAACAAGCAGCCATTCACCGCTGTGTCAAAACAAGGTCATGTGGACGTAGCTCATAATGCAGCGTTCCCACGCAAACAGGGGAGTCTGCGGCAGGCAGCGTACAAGCCCGGGGATGAATGATTTATCTGCTGAGAGGGAGGAATACAGGCAGGAGCTGGATGTACAGCTGCAGAGGATCAGGGGAGGAAGGGAGAAAAGACAGGAAGCCAAAACAGAAGGAGACTCTCACTTCTTCTTCCTTTGTGTGTGGCAAAAAGACCAGACTGCTGACATGTTTCTGTCTGTGTGTGTGTGTGTGCGTGTGTGTGTGTATTAGGACAACAGATGCACCCGATATGTGCATTTGTGCATGGTTTTGTGCATATGCCCGTACGTGTTTGAAGGTTTATCTGGTGTTTACCAAGAATACATCAGCTACTTTTTTGATACTCGATTGATTTGCTTTTCAAGAAAAAAACTCAAATCATTTTCTGCTTTTGCCTGTTTTGTATCATTGCTAACTTAATAATTTGGGGTTTTGGGCTGACATCAGAAAACCTTGGACTGTTTTCTGACATTCTATCAACCAAATGATTAATTGAGAAAGTTATCTGTACCTTAATGTATAAATCAATATATTTGTTAGTTGCAGCCCTGAGTTGGTGACATAATTATATGAATAAAGCCCATTTTGAGACTCTAATACTAAAATAGTAGTGAGCCAACTTTCATCTCTTGGCCAAAACACGCAGATGCTCACTCCCTAACAGGAACTGAGGTGTTACATTTAGCATGTTGTCTGGGGATAGAATGCAAATAAACAGATTCACTGCGACAGACCAGCCCTGAGTGGGAGTGCTGTTACAATATGTGTCACTTTTAGCCAAGCTAGTGGTGCAATGTCTCAATGGATAGTAATGCTTCAAACTATTATATGGATTACCATGAACTTTAGTGTAGATATTAATGGTCCCCTGAGGTTGAATGACTTTGTTTTTATCACAAGGATAATCTGAGCTGTAGACATGTCAATGACTAATATTACTATAACTAATGACCAGGGCTGTAGTACTCGAGTCCGGTCTTGGACTCGAGTCCGGACTCAAGAACGTTTTTCTATGGACTCTGACTCGGTAGTATTTGGACTCGGACTTGTCTCAGACTCGGCCACTGGTCTTGCCCAAAATGACTTTTGGTCTCGACCGAGTCCAGCTGTTTTTATTATGTTGATAATGTTTAGACAGCTAATGTTAGCTTACGCTACGCCGATGTTTGCTAACGTTAGCGCATCAGCGTTAGCCTAGCTTACTAACGCTAGGTAAATATTACTACTATATTGGGTTGGGAACCGGAGGGTCACTGGTTCAAATCCCCGTATGGACCCAAAAAGTTGGGAGCGTGGATTGGTGGCTGGAGAGATGCCAGTTCCCCTCCTGGGCACTGCCAGGTGCCCTTGAGCAAGGCACTGTACCGCCCCGACCGCTCAGGGCGCTGGTTCAGCTGGCAGCCCACTCACTCTGACATCTCTCCATGTATAGTGCATGTATACAGTCACCGGCCTCTTTATTAGGTACCCCATGCTAGTAACGGGTTGGACCCCCTTTTGCCTTCAGAACTGCCTCAATTCTT
>NC_048426.1:2468686-2472291 GCF_013103735.1 Etheostoma cragini | reverse complement strand
ACAAAAGTGTGTACACAGAGTGTAGTGCAGTAATTTCCCCATTGGGGACTAATAAACAAATTATCTTATCTTATCTAATTACATGAAATAAGCTTTGCGCCTACGAGATGGGTGGGTTTTTGTTACATTATAAAAAAGCTAACTGTCATGCATAAGTACTTTTTTTCTGTCCTGGACTCGGTCTTGACTCAGACTCAAACCTCTCCGGACTCAGACTCTAAACTTTTTGGACTTGCTCTTGACTTGGACTCTACTAATCCTGGTCTTGACTACAGCCCTACTAATGACGAAATCGTCTTGTAGTGAGGGACGGTGGGAGGGACCCTAGGCACATGTTAGCATTAGCATGTTATTGTGCTATTTAGATAGTAGAACAGCTTTGGAAGCCAACTCCACACAGTTTGGATCAGCTAGAATCACATTTGTCTTTGGACGTAGTTGAACAAACTCGTTCTTTCAGAACATAGTCTGATCCTTACTGACTGTAAATGGACTGTTACAGGATGCCTAGTCCATATCCATGACCTTCCACTTCCTGGATTGCTCTCGTTCTGCCGGAAAATCTGCCGGATGTCACACTTTTTGGATGTCCGTTACCTTCCTCTTTCTTTGTGTTGGCGTTCTAACCTGTGGCGGGTTTTTGAGGACTATGGTTACCTGGTCCTCAGATCTCTGCAGGGTAAATCCAGACAGGTAGCAAGATTATCTGTCCAGTTGGAGTTCTCTGTTAACAACTAACACTACTTCTGAACGTACACATGTTCCCCAAAAACAAGTTCCTTCCCGAGACGGTTTAGCTGAGGCACCGTGGCTCTGACCGACGCTTAGCGTGATTGGTTTGAAAAAAAAAAAAAGAAGGCCAATAAACCACAGCAAGATTTTTCTCCCATCCCAGAATGCTGTGTGGGCTAGCCAGACCCTCCTCCGCAGTGCTGTGGAGGAAGGTCTGACAATGCTTTATTTCCACTGCATGTTTTAGTAACTTCTTGACTCACTTTTGGTTTTCCACTGAAGGTAGTACCCCCTCGGTGTAGGCGGGATTCACAGCTGATCGCCTTGAATCACCTTTAAAGCGACACTTGCTGGATTATTTCATCATCAACAATCTCTGCATTTAAAAACAGCGGGTTTGTGCCGGATGTACCATTTTGGTTCTCTCTGACCAAAATGCTCATGAAAATGGAAAACCAAGAATGAGTGCAGGTGAAAATGCAGCATTTCAATCAGAAGAGACTTATTTGCAGATATGCAAAAGGTTTATTGTCCATATACATAATAAAATGTACATTGACCTGGCCTACATGAAAGAGACTACAGATACAGTATTAGGGGACCAACAAGGTCTATTTAAAAGAGACTTCAGATACAGTATTAGGAGACCACTAAGGTCTATATAAAAGATACTTCAGATACAGTATTAGGGGACCACTAAGGTCTATATGAAAGAGACTTCAGATACAGTATTAGGGGACCACTAAGGTCTATATGAAAGAGACTTCAGAAACGGTATCAGGGGACCACTAAGGTCTATGTAAAAGAGACTTCAGATACAGTATTAGGGGACCACTAAGGTCTATATAAAAGAGACTTCAGATACAGTATTAGGGGACCACTAGGGTCTATATAAAGAGACTTCAGATAAAGTATTAGGGGACCACTAAGGTCTATATAAAAGAGACTTCAGATACAGTATTAGGGGACCAAAAAGGTCTATATAAAAGCATCCAAAGAGCCCCATGTCATGGGACCTTCAAACTGTGAGAGAGAGCTAACTATCATCAATCTATCTTTTAAACATCAAACAATATACAATGTCCCCGCTGACTTTGTTAGGAATGATTGTAGTAGCTAGCTTGTCATGTTCAGCTGCCTTTATAGTTAACATCCCCATATTTGTTTGCCAGAGTCTCTCCGGCAGTAACTTTGGTGTTTTTTCAGTGGAAAAAAACAAACAAAAAAACAAAGAAGTTGGTAGTAGGCGTTAGCAGTGATAGACACATCCATGGAAAAACCCATCACACATGTTTCTCAACCACACAGTTTGACTGACTGTGATCTCATTGATCTCATGGAAATGTGGAGCAGAAACAGCAGTTAGCGCTTAGCAACGATGATGTTGATCAAACATCAAAACAATAGAGTCTTGTGAATAAGCAAAGTGACTGCGCCCGCACACACACACTCACACCCACACGTGGTGATGAGGGTTTCTAACCTTTGTTCTCAAGGGCGCCACTGACAGGATCGGTCATCAGTGATGGAGGAGAGCTCAGGGCAGCCGGGAGATGGAGGGAGGATGGATGGATGGAGGGAGGATGGAGGGAGGGAGACTGCAGCTCAATGAGCCAGAGCTTCTTGGATGAACTTCCATCTGCTCACCACTCTGTCACCTAGGGTCCTAAACTCAACTGCAAAGGATGGAATATATTTAAATACAACACATGTAATACATGTAGATGAGTATTAGATTTGCACATTTTAGAGGGGCCTGCCAATATCCAGCAACTTCTTTTTATTTATTTTTTTACTGACTGGTTTTCAACCTTTGGTTATGTGAACAGAGAAAGTCTTAGATCTTTGAGTTCAGCTCATGAAAAATGAAGGCAAAAACAAAAGTGTTAAATATACTTCGATATATCTGTGATAAGCCAAAGTATTGCACATGGGAGAAGTTAGCCTTCAGGGCTTTCTGCCCAAAATCTTGTTACTTGGGCAATAAAACCACTTGGTCAGGTTAAAGAAAAGATCACGACCCTTACTCCCACGTGTTAAAGTACTGTATTGGTATTCTTCCAACCAGATTACCGGTGATCTGATCAAAGTATCAATCAGAACGTAGACTCCACCATCTGGACCAATGAGAAGAAATGATCCTTTACAGTCTGAAACTCCCAGCTAGAACTTTTGGAGTTCCACTGTTGCCTGTTTGTTCTGTCTTTTTCTGTATATTTTACCATTTAATCACAGCAAAACTCTGAAGATTATCTTTTTAATGCCAGCGGGGCTTCTTTGCCTCCATAAAGGTTAAAAAGAAAATAGAGGCAGTGTTAACCAAAAACTGTGCTTTGCTCTCTAATTGACTGAGCATAAATCAGTTTGGGTTTATTATCACAGCTGGGTACAAAGCCTGTTTTTTTTTGTGATAAAACATTTCTTTTATTGACACTTGTTTTCACAACACTGTTATGGTGTAGTCTGTAGTTTACATCATCTACGTCTTTATACATCTATTACATACACAACAAACTATATACCACACTAAAAGAAAGGAAAATGTTTATATAAAAAAGATAAATTCAATTCAATTTTATTTACACAGGACGCAGGACAGGGCACAGCGGGACATAGCAGGGTGTAACAGGGCACAGCGGGAAGTAGCAGGGTGTAACAGGGCACAGCGGGACGTAGCAGGGTGTAACAGGGCACAGCAGGACGTAGCAGGGTGTAACAGGGCAAAGCGGGACGTAGCAGGGTGTAACAGCGCACAGCGGAACGTAGCAGGGTGTAACAGGGCACAGCAGGACGTGGCAGGGTGTAACAGGGCACAGCAGGACGTAGCAGGGTGTAACAGCGCACAGCGGGACGTAGCAGGATGTAACAGGGCA
>NC_048426.1:2451967-2468586 GCF_013103735.1 Etheostoma cragini | reverse complement strand
CACAGCAGGACGTAGCAGGGTGTAACAGGGCACAGCAGGACGTAGCAGGGTGTAACGGCACAGCAGGACGTGGCAGGGTGTAACAGGGCACAGCAGGACGTAGCAGGGTGTAACAGGGCACAGCAGTACGTAGCAGAGTGTAACAGGGCACAGCGGGACGTAGCAGGGTGTAAGAGGGCATCACAAGACGTGGAGCAGGACCACGGCAACATCTGCCACCATGATTTTGGTGCCACCCTAATCCAAGAAAACATACTGGGCAAAAAAAACCGTAAGGAATAAACTCCCCAGAGTTAAGTTAGTAACAAGCATTTCTGGGACATGGATGCACACAAGTGGAAAGATAAAGGAGAGAGGAGCTCAGTGTGTCAAAGGAACGGGGGCTCTTTAATTACACAGCATCTAGGTACATTAAAACCCAGACAGTGTCAAGCACAGCGTGCACAGATCATTGAGTATAACGGGCAAATGAGACATGTTGACCTCAAACACATCGGAGAGGCTCGAGGTTGTCCTAAGCTTGTGTTAAATGTTTCCAGACTGGACATTTGGAGAGAATTCAGTCGTATTAAGACTGCAGGCTGATAACTGTGGATCTGTCGTCTGAGACAAGGAGGAACTAATCCATGAATGTGTATGCGCTGATCACACAAACATGCATGCACATTGTTTTCACTGTAAATCGCCCGCAATCAATCAGTTTATTTGTTTCCGTATCGAGAATGTGTCGGTTTAGAAACCCTTCAGCAGCCTGTGGTCTTCTTCCACTGCAGCGAGGTCACTAGTTCAAATCCCCTCACAGCTGACAAACACCAGGCCGGGGAAATAAATGAGGTGAAACTTCTCTTTGCCCTTTTTCTCTGGAAAATATCTCTGTGCATTTGCCACTGAATCGTCTCTGAATTGGACACGCCACCGACTAGTGGGGAAATAATGGGCCGTGCTGCACTGGCACAGTTTCCAGGCCATGAGGCTGGCGATCATGCAGCCGGCGGAGGGAACAGGCTGCCGACTGAAGCTCAGAATGAGTTTGGCTTCCAGAGAGGGCTTTGAAAAGGTAAAACAAAGTAGGCGATCATGAAAAATATGATGAATTTCATCCAAAAACTTGACTGATTTATGGTACAAAATTAGATTTGGATGATAAGGGTAATTGGTACACTAAATCCTTGGTTGAGAAAATTATTTTAAAAACTTCTGCAGACTCTGAATGTTTAAAGATTTAACTTTTAGGAGTAGTTTGTGATATGTCCATGTATGTTTCTGTACAGGAACAAGAGGTAAAGCTTACGTCCTCTGGAAATAAATGGACATTAAGAGAGCTGGTTGGAGAAGGCATACAGTTGCATTCACAGATCACAGGTTTTTGTAGCTTAAATCGGGGATCTGTAATGTCTTGATGATTGCTAATATATATATATGAATTTGTACAGTAGAGTAGGGGACCTTAAACCTTAAACCCAGTTATTTGTTGCCATCTAAAGCTTGTATCTCTTTCAATGCACCGTTCTTTTTTATTTAAACTCATTTTCCTGGTTGTGTGCGCTTCTTTGTCAAACTGAGCAACTTGGGTTTTAGAGGCAGGGCATTGTGGGGGTCTGATCATGTTTGGCACATCCATTGGCTGTCCTTCCAGACAGAGATTTTCAATGAGATACAGTACATTGTATCTGTGCTGACGTGTAAGTCCACTTAAGAGCTTCTACACTGGCACAAGCTACTGCATGTACGAGCCAATGTATGAGTTTATTGTCAAGCCAGAGGGTTTGTCTCGTAGCAACGTATAGTCAACAATGCACCACAGTGCGTTGAACTTCTGTTCTGTCATGTTGCATCATCATCTGGCAACAGGTACCCATTCAGGTTCCAAACACCTGAAGCTGTGCTGGTTTGATGTTGACGCCGCTGGACCCAGCAACAGATGGACCATCTTATACTTTCTGGAGAGCGAATTTCTAAGACTCTACAAAGCTAATCAGGATATTGTCAAACTTTGGGTTGCTAAGCAACAAGGATGATGAATCATACCTCGAGCCCCTTAGGGGCTCTGATGGGTGACACTTGTGTTGGAGTAGAACTAAGCATCTCTCTGATCGGGACCAAACCAAAAGTTGGAGGAGAAGAAATGAGAAGAGAAGAGAAGGGAAGATCTCCATCATGCTGCCTCTAATCAGGCACCAGGTGTTAAACCTGCTCTGCAGTCAGACCCCTCTCTGCCTGCCTTTGTCTTCCTCTTCCTCTTTCAATCTCACTCAGGATCGCTCGCCCACCACCTATTATTGTCTCTCACACACACAAACACACACACGTCTGTCCTGTCCTAGAGACACAGAACTGCAAAAAACAAAATGTAAAACCTAAACATACAGTTTGTGCAAGAGAAACATGCTGACCTTCATCGACAACAAACAGACAGAGACAGAGAGACGGACACACACACAGTCATCTGTCCTGGAGACACAGAAATAACTGCAAAAACAAAATGTAAAACTTAAACATACAGTTTTTGCGAGAGAAACACATGCAGACATTCATCTACAACATAGAAACAGACAGAGGGACAGACAGACAGACAGACACACACACACACACACACACACACACACACACACAGGTGGGGTGCAGCGCAGCTCCCACCCTGTAATTAAATTCTGTCTCCCACCTGTGTAACAGAAGCAGATCTGACTCTAGGTAATTACAGGGCTGCAATGGAACAAAACAACAGAGCACACACACCTGCCTCAAAGCAACACCATGGGGCCACCATATATACACACACACACACACACACACACACACAATAGGGGACTTGCGTCATACTGCTGTGTTTCCCATCAGGGTCTCGCTGTAAATCTGTTGCCTGTCATGTGTTTCAGCATCCTGCTGCTCTTTCAAAGTGATGTCCTGATACTCCATTTATACTCTGTTCATCATATTCAGATTAAATCCAGATTCATTTGTGCACCACATAATATATTTTTCAATTAACCCAATGACAAAATGTGCCCTAACGCACTCCAACTACTCTCCAGGTTCCAAAAACAACAACACAAAGACAGACAAGTTAAAGAGTGGGAAAATAAAGGAGACTAAATAAAATGAGACAAAAGAACATTCAATCGTGCTACAAAAAGACCAACAACCAACCAGCAACTAACACAAACACGAGGATGAACACAGGCTAAAGTAGACCAATGTGTGTGACTACCATTTGCAACTACTGTAATCTTGAAAGGGTTACAGTGTAAAATACACAGCTTGGAGCAATAGAAGTAATAATACCTTTTAAACCTGTTAATTGTTCCATGGAGCCGGGAATGGCGTCACACCTGAGTTGAATGCGTACTATTTACGAGTCTAACTTTTTTTTGTGGGTGTTAGCAATACCAGTTGATACCAACGCATTTTGTTGTCATGCAACCATTTCATCCAATGTACCAAAGGCACATTCTGTTTATGATCTCACATCATTTAAAAAAACTGAGAAAACACGTTTTCATGTGTGGTCGCCACATACTGTATGGTCTCATTTATATTATTTATTGATTATTATAGTGTGCACTTCTATTGTAGGTGGTGGGCGTGTTCATCGATAACCTATTTGGAACACTTTCTGTTGACCTCCGCACTAATGCACTTATTTCGACTCACAAAGTAACTTTACATTTGATAAATCATTGCAGTACACTCGAGTGCAAACAGTGTATGTGTGTGTCTCTGTGTTTTTGTCCCTCGCAGCAGCTCTTTGTTGGACTGCTTACAGACGTAACATACTGGTTGAACGTCTCTGAAGACTGTACATTGTGTTTGAGTCATGCACATACGTGTGTCCGTGCGTCCGTGTGTGTGTGCGCGCGCGCACCTGGCATCTTCTGGGAAAGATTAACACATGGCTGTCATGGGAGTTGTCTCCACAGATGGGGCTTCACTTATTCCTTAATGAATTCAATTACAGAGCTGGGACCATACATCAGAACAGAGCTCTGAGCGGAGCACCAAAACTCATCTGTCGCCGCAGAGAAACCATTTAGAGCTTCTTGCTCCTCCTCCGCTCGTTTACTGCGTCCCACACCCGGCCAAAAAACATCCAGGATTTATGTCTGCGAATGGGGGGGGACAACAGGAGCTTGGGGCTCGGGTCTCGGCGGTGGCGGGTTCAGCCCGTCTGTGGAGCCGAGAGGCTGAACGGCTCCACAGCCAAGACTAATTCCTTCATTTTCTACGCCGTTCACACCGATTTGGTTCAGCTTTCTCTCTCTGTGGCACTCAGCGGTGAGGGTCACACTGGGGCATTTTCCCAGCTACACATCTGAGGAGATGCAAACATTGTCTACAGTGGCAGGCGCCACTTCCACTTTATGGGTCTGTTTTTTCTAACCACTGCCTATTCTCACTCAGATCCAACTGCCCAGCTGACATATTGTCACACTAAATTACCAAACAAACTGTACAAACCGCTGCTCTGAGCAGCAGTAACTCACGGTTGCTTCCAGTTAATATTAAAAACTTAAGGACACATGAGGTAAATCCAACACTGCATCAGACTGGGACATGAGCCCTGACCCGGGTTAGAACAGAAACTCTTTTTACAGCTCCATTAAAACCCAGTCACCCTAATAGGCCTTATTGACCTCAGCAGTGCTCTGTTCAGTATTTAGAGGCCTGTCAACTGCCTTGACTTCGACTTTCCTTAAAAAAACAGAACCAACATTTTTGTCGCGTGACCAGATGAGAATGGTTAAAATTCGGGAATTTCAAAACTCCACACAACAATGATTTATTATTTTTATTCAGAAGTTCAACTGTTTTTCATGTAAACCCTAAAATACAGATAAATAAATCATTCAAATCATGAACTCAGGTGTCATTAATAAACAAATAATGTAGTTGTTAGCATGCATACTGATGTCCGTTTTCAGTCCATAGTCTGTTTTCAGTCTTTAGTCTGTTTTCAGTCTCAGTCTGTCTATTTTCAGTCTATAGTCTGTTTTCAGTCTATAGTTTGTCTGTTTGTGTGTTCTACTTGTTTTCTACTTTTTTTTTTGTTGCTTTTATTGTAGAAAACAACTGCTGCTGTAATAAGGGAATTTCCCCACTGTAGGATGAAGTATTATCTAATGTAATCTAATTCATTGGGTCCCGAGACAGCAGCCTGAGGTTCATGTGATATCCTATGAAAACTTCTGCAAACCAATGTGTATGATATCCTACGAAATGATGGTGTAGATCACATCACAGTAGAGTTCAGAGGTCTTTACAGTTAAATTAAGCTGAGAAAAGGTGAGTGTAAGTCGGGTACAGAGCACCGCGAGGCCACTGGCATTTCAGCGTCCGTTACAGTTAAGTTTAGCCAACAAAAGCTGATCCTTATGTTACGTTTAGACAAGATGATAAAAAAAGATGGTTGAAACAGCAGTACAGCAGTCCATGACCCAGCGGCCGCGGGGAGTTTGGGTCCGACCCACTGCCCCCCCTTTCATGTCTAAAGCTGTCCTGTTACAAATAAAGACCTAAAAATGAAAAATCAATCAGCTTTTAAGAGCCAACCAAAAAAAACACCAGTACCGTTAAGTAGTACTTGAGGGACACAAATTCCCGTTTCCTGTGAAAGTCCTGTGTTTTCCCGAGGACATGAACTCTCCTCCTCCGGCTTAAAGACCTTTTGTTCTGGGACCCAAACCTTTACCCCGACCCGATCCCTACGCAGACCCCAGCCTTGTTATACAGCAGCAGTCACCGTGCTGCTCACAGTAATATTCATCGGATCAGCCTGTACTTTTAGACCTGATGTTTTGACCTTCAGAAGCGCCCACTGGACCATTGTTACACCCCCCCCTCCCCTCCATCTACCTGTCAGGAGCCTTCATCCTGATGACGGCACAGAACACAGCACCGAGGGCAACATGAATACCTCCATGTGTTTATTACACAATGGATGCCATTGCCGACAGGGAAGGGAAGGTTAGCAAGGATCCTGACTACAAGACTGAAAAAGAATCCCTCAAAGCTAAGGTCCCGGGAAATAATTGGGGTGAGGAAGGCATCCGGGGAGGGAGGCTGTGGTGTTTGGGGAGGGATGCGGCTCGGGGCGGGGTGAGTTTGATTTGCTGATGCAGTAAAAACGCAGTGCAGAGTAGAAAGAGGGGGAGGAGAGGGAGGCAGGGTGGGATTATTAGGAAAATGAGTCTGGCAAGAAATGAGGCAGCCTGGTCCAGGCCTGGGAAAAGAAAAGTGTGTGTGTGTGTTCCTGTACTTCTGTCTTTGTGAGGACCAGTTTCCGCTTTAGACCTTGAGAGGGCGGACACTTGTGGAAAGCAAGGGCATTTTTAGAAGTGCAGAGAATGATGAAAAATGAGGACACTTTCATGCATCAGCATATCAAACTCCCCGCAAAGTGAGGAAAGAAGAATGGGCGAAAAGCAAGAACGTCTTTAAAAAGGGAGGACAGTTTATCAATCCTCACTTCTTCAAAGGGTCAGAGGTTAACCATGTAGTGAGGATGATTACAGGTCAGGGGCGAGGCAACGCATTAAGAGATGGGTCCTCACTAGTACGGAAAAACAAACATGCGAGGGAGGTGGATTCACCCAGCAAAGGTGCCTTTGAGTCTCTCTCTCTCTCACACACACACACACACACACACACACACACACACACCCTCCCTCCCTCCCTGGGGCGACGTTAGCGCTGAGGCTAAACTGCAGCTTTCAGAGAGGGAGGGAATACAAGATGGGGGGAGGACAAGGGGAGGAGAGTTAGTGCTGGGGCAGGAGAAGAGTTCAGGATGGATGTTAGTAGAGATACGGGGGACAAAACAGAAAAGAGTAGAAAAAACAATAGAAGGATGTTGGGAAGAAAAGAGAAAAGTTGTTTGAATGAAGGGAAATACAGACGGAAGTAAGGAAGGAAAGGGGGAAGCTGGATAGAAATCAAAGTTAGGATAAATTATGGGAGGGGAAAGTAGAGTCAAAGTCAAGAGTCAAAAGACATAGAAGGACTACAAGATGGAGGGATGCTGGGAAAAGAAAAGTTGGATGTAAAGCAACACATGAGACAAAGGTGAAGGAGGTGGTAGACAAGCATGGAAGGAAAGAAAGAAAGACAAGAAAAAACACCTCAGGAAAGAAAACAGCTTTTACTTTGTTCTCTGTAGTGACGGAAACAGGAGGAGAAGAAGGGAAGTTAAAGGGAAGGAGGAAGAGAAGGACTCGCTTCTCTTTTAAACCTTTCCTTAGAGTCACGCTTGAAGCCGTAAAAAAAAAAAAAGAAAAGAAAATCTGGCTCAGCTAAAAAAAAAAAAAAATCAGCTTGCATAAAAAGGAGATTTTACAGAGGTCACAAACACTGCAACCCCCCCCCCCCCCGGCTGCACTGGAAAGGTTACTGTTTAAGTTTGGAGTCGGATGAAGGTTAAGTTTCAGTGAAACTTTTGAGTATATTGAGGGGGGTACATTTAGCCCTGGGGGGGGGGGGGGGGGGCTCAGAAAGCTGACCCGACAGCATAATCACAAAGCATCATAAACCATGAAATTATTCCCTGGGTTAGGAGGAGACTCAACCTGAACGGGGCAGCAGTGGAGGGTCACGCGGAGTGTAAATTCACTGATTTCTCATATCTCTCTGCTCCAAAGGCCCGAAGCGGCGGCGTGTTCCAAGTCGGGTTCAGATGTTGGCGGGTATGAAGGATTGGTTATTCCCAGAGACAGCCCCAGGCTTACACGTGACATTTGCACGCCGACTAATAATCTGTTAAGACTTATTTAGCCGCACTTCAAATGAACCGGTCATGGTTAATGGTAATTAAATCTTGGCATTTCGTACTTTAATAACTATTTTTACTGAGGAAATATTAAAAGATGAGCCTCAGTTAGACTGTTATTTAGTAAACTGTCTTCACCCTTTTACCCATTTTTTCCCCGCTTGGACCATTAAACTTTAGATCATCTTATTCCAAAAGCATATATACTGCTAAATGTAGATAATTAACCAGCTATAGAATATAGGTGTTAATGTTGGGGTTTTAAAGTATTACAGCTTGAATCTGCAGCTGTCCAAACTACAGACAATCTCTTCATAAACTGGATTACTTCTCTCACTTGTACATCCCAAAGACATCTTGATGAACTTAATTTACTCTTGTGACTTTGACTCCTTATGGTAGTTTCTGTGAGACAGATAGAATTAATCTGATATTTTTGGGATGGTTCTCAAAAGTCTGCACCAAGAGACTATAGTCCCATACAATAGCATAATTGGCTTTAACAAAGAAACAAAGGTCAGATTGACACGGACTCATGCGTCTATGGCTGATGCTGGAACACTTTTTGGATCACGATTTGCCCCAACAAGACAATTCATTGCAGGTAAAGGCTCAGTATACGTCACGTGATGTAAATGCCTCCTCAGTTTCAGATTTCCTCCCACTCCGAAGAGTGACTCACTTTTCTATAGAATCTTTCCACACATACCCGGAGACACCTAATATCTCTGGAAACAACAATACCTTCAGAAAACTTTAACGCCGGGCAGGTGTTAAGTGATCCAGCATTACCAGTGAAATGTGTCTCATCTGATCAAAAGCATCTCGGATGATGGCAGAGGGTGTCGGGTCACGCCAAGACCCGCTGCTGTAGTCTGTCATGAAGAGAGTTCAGGACGAGTTTAATTCTACACAGAGATGATGAAACAGAGGCCAAAAGATAATTACAAACTGTGTGTGTGAGACAGACACCCAGGGGATTTATAAAATTTAAAAAACTGCCCCCCAAGAAAGTGGAAAGAAAGTTGATACAACCTGGTGAATTGACATAAACACACCAGTTGCGCACAAGATGACATTAATAAAGTCAAGAAACAACGTGGAGAAACTAAATAGTAAAATGAGATACTTTTGACACAGGAATCTGTCCTCGGCGAGGAGGACAGCTGTGTTTCTGTCCAAGTCAAACCTCTGAGACGGTGTGTAGGCACTGAGGGTAAACCACGACGTCGCCAGTTCAAGTTGGCATGTCTTTGCACATCCAACAGCGTCCGTCTAATAAAGGCACACAGTGCTCAAAATATACTTGAAAAAATAAAAGTCAAGTAAGTTAAAGTTAAAGTCAACTGGAGATCTAATTCATAGTCAGTCTCATATCGGCAGACCGTCCTCCACAGCGCTGCGGAGGAGGGTCTGGCTTGTCCACAGCATTCTGGGATGGGAGAAAATGTGCTCTGGTTTATTGGCATTTCTTTAAACCAATCCCAATCAGCAATAAACGCCGGACAGAGCCATGGTGCCTCTTCTAAATTGTCTCAGGAAGGAACTTGTTTTGGTGGAACATGTGTACGTTCAGAAGTAGTTTTAGTGGTCAACAGAGAACTCAGATTGAACAGATAGTCTAGCTAGCTGTCTGGATTTACCCTGCAGAGATCTGAGGACCAGGTAACCATAGTCCTCAGAAATCCAGAGGTTAGAACACCAACACAAAGGAAGAGGAAGTCATGAATCGTCGTGAACATAGACTAGTCAAGTACCAGTGACGTCTGCAGTGAGGGTCAGACACGACATGTCCCAAGTCTTCCTAGGCAAAGTGCAAGTCATATGACAGTCTGTCAGGTCTTGAAGGGATGTGTCAGATGTTTGCTCTGTGTGGCTGTATGAGTTGCTTCTCCATAGTCAGTGTGTTAGATCCAGTGGATGATGGTCGACCCTCCCCCAGGTTGGAGAAGCAGGCAGGAGTACCGACATGGAAGATAAACAACGTCCCGCTGTGGACGGGGGCAGCAGATAAACACATTTAGACATCTAAAAACATCTCTATATGATTAAGTGGATGCTAAATGTATGGTAGTTTTAGGGCTCCACGTTGCTGTCAGACAGTCCTTTACATTGGGGAACTGAAGCCGTGATCTCTGACTAACTACCCGATGGAGGCAGCGGTAGAGCACCAACTCGTGTTCTGAGGTAAAATGCCTGTTTTTGTCACAAGAGTCTGGTGGCTTCAAAGACAGCAGAGATAATGGCTTCAGAAAATAAGCTACCGTTACAAAAACAACTGTTGTTGAGCGGATAGGTATGTCAACATAATGGAGTGAGCATGAAGTAATGAGACATTTTTAGACGGTTACACATTTCCCCCAAAAAACAAGGATACAAGCAATTTTTTTTCCAACTGTTTAGTGAAATCTTTACTGTAGCAGCAAATGCACACAACAATGTAGCATCCTGACTTGTAGCAGCAACAGAGCATAATCAAGGTGACTCATTAAATATTGTTGTGTGGACACAGTGTAAAGGCCACAATCATTTAAACCTCCCAAGTATTAGTTTTCAACACAAAAATCATAAAATCTTAAATACAAAATAGATCTGTTCTCTTATCGGGTTCCCTTTCTCGTTTGTAAAATATAACATTGTAGAGAATGTATGTACATCCTGGCTTTAAAGCCTCTTTGGACAATGAAGAATAATAAACATAAAATCAAATGACAATCTCATAAATTAATCATAGAGAATCTATTCCATCAAAAAAAAAGAAAAGAAAAGCCTGAGCCCAATTTATGGCAACCTAAAAACCAATCAAACCATCTAATTGCTAATTCAAACTTGATCTGAAATCAACATATTTTTGGATTTATTAACATCTCAGCAAACATTGGCACACAACCTGGGATTGCTTAAATTGTTCAAAAGGCAACATTATTGTAAGACAGCATGTATCGGCCCACTAATCACCTAAGGCTTTAATAAATATTGATCTGCGCGTGAGGTTGATTGATCTTACGCTACCTGATTGTTAGATGCTTGTTTTTAATTACATGTCACTGTTGAGACAGTATAAAATACTAGCTTTGTGACATGATCAGGAAGCACTGTAGTAAATATTTGAGTGTTATGAAGGCAAAGTGTAAGTCCAAGGATATGTTCTGCATTTTGTTTGACCCTCTCTTTGCTACATTAGACCAACAAAACCACAGTGAGACAAGGTTTGACCCAGAGGAGATACAGTTGTTTAAATAAAAAGTGCTCCACAGAAAACACTGATATGGTATTTTGCAGGACAAAAGACATCTAGCTTCAATGGATAGTTCAGATCTTATTCAGTGTGGCTGTATGAGTTACATCTCCATAGTCAGTGTGTTAGATCCAGTAGATGATGGTCGGCCCTCCCCCAGTGGGGAGAAGCAGGCAGGAGTACCAACATGGAAGATAAGCAACGTCCTGATGTGGACGGGGGCAGCAGATAAACACATTTAGACATCTAAAAACATCTCTTTCTGTTTAAGTGGACGCTATATTTAGAATAATTTTAATATATGTATATATATATTTTTACCTTGCTGTCAGACAACCCTTTACGATGGGAAACTGAAGCCGTTATCTCTCTTTCTTTGAAGCTTCCAGACTCTTTAGACAAAAACAATAATTTGTGTCAATGTGTGACTTTGGTGTTTTTAGAGAGAGTTAGTTCAGATTCACACGTTGAACACTAACTAAACAATGGAGGCAGCGGTAGAGCAGCAACCTGTGTTCTGTGAGGTAAAATGCCTGAAAGTACTCTAAATATAGCGTCCACTTAAACAGATAGAGATGTTTTTAGATGTCTAAATGTGTTTATCTGCTTCCCCCGTCCACATCAGGACGTTGCTTATCTTCCATGTCGGTACTCCTGCCAGCTGCACCCCCAACTACTGGATCTAACACACCGACTATGGAGAAGTAACTCATACAGCATACAACATCTGAACTATCCCTTTAAGACAAGGCTTTTTTTTTTTTTGACATCATAAAACTATTGGTTCAGCAGCATTTAAATGACTATATTTGTGTCAATGAGGTCCTAAAATATAGTAATTTCAATGCTGTTGAATCAACAGTTACATGCAGTCTAGTCATCCAAAGGTTTAGCCCTTTTTTTATGTTTTAAGGTCTGAAGTGTGAATCTACAACCCAATGCTCACGGAAGTGTTTCCTACATTTGATTTTGCAGTATTACCTCTACAGGCGCCTGTGGCCCACACTAATTAATGTACCTGTATCCCTTTATTTTCACTTCACCATCTTTGTCAGCATCCACGTAGTGCGTCCTCCCAGTTCAATCCAGGCGAGATGCCAAATGAGACAAGTAGTGGGAGGTTTCCAGCTTTTGTTTTCTTGCACACACGACCACCAACCTGTAGCCGTTGTGTGTCCCTGGTAGTAAACATTTGATACACTTTAATAACCCAGCGAAGACCACCGCTAGAATCAATCTTCGTAATCGCCATCACTTCCATATTCTGCAAGATGGGACACAGAGGGACGGATTAGATACATGTCTTTTACCATTAGATCTGATGTTTTTGGATCGGTATTACCACTGCATGTTGCATTACATCGCTGTTGTAAATGTACGGCGAGAGATGCTTTAAGAGAAACACTTTGATTTCAAATGACAGCTCCCATGTGTGACTGAGTGGAACTGCACGTACTTGATAAAGAAAAAGTAAACATGCTCACTTTTCACAGAATTAAAAGAAAAGTAAAGTCCACAGAGACGCTGTGTGTTGTGATGGAAGAGCACCAACAGGTCAGACTAGTACAATGTAAAAAAGTGTCACTTGGCTCTCTGCAGGAGAAACAATCCATCAGCGGAGTGACAGATTCTGGTCTAATCTCCAGTGCCGGCGGGCGTCCGTCCCGCTCAGCTGTCTTAAAGTCTCTACCAGCTCCAGAGGTGCAGGTCTGAGGCTGGCCCTGACCTCGCTGGGGAGGGGGCAGGAGTACAAACAAAGAGTTCCCCTACAGGAATCAACTAAGTAGCTCAGGCCTTTGTTTTTTCTTTTTTTCTTTTTTTTAGGGGTTAGGGGCCTCAACTTTTAACAACCGGAGACGTAAATTGAAGAAATGTAATCTTACCGAGGGCTCATTAAAACATAGCAGGAGTCTGAGTCCAAACAGAGCCATGACCCACAGACGCACATTCATGACCCACAGACGCACATTCATTAAAAGAGTCATTCAGACTGTTTCACAATCCAGGCACTCGCAGTCCCACGGAGAAGTGACAAAGCGGTCTGCCACCGCTCGGGTCAACTAGACTCAAATGTGCAAATCATGTCTCTCGGCAGACTTGTTTTCTTTACATTCAAGAATATAAAGTCTACATAGTTAAATAGAAAGTTCAGGGTTTCTCCTGACTGCTGTGCAGCAGTCTTCCTGATTATGTTTTAAGAAACAAAACAATTGCAAACTTATGTAAATGAACTGAAAAATTAATTAATCAAAAACAATTACACAATAACAATAGATAGATGATTATGTTATTAGGTGCTTGTTGCTGCCTCTATAGCCAATTACGCTTTTTCATTGCCTAATTGTGTAATTAGTGTCAAACCAGAAGATGTCTCAATTTATGCCAATAAACGAGTGATGGGACAGACCACGCCGGGTTTAAACTGACCGTTGCTGCCCAGCAGCTCCATGGCGCTGACACAAGCCTCCTCTTCCTCCTCCTCCTCCTCCTCAGCAGCTGCATCGTCGTAGACCACGGGGCCGCTCTCCACCACCACCAACGCCCCGCTGGCGGGGGCTCCCGCTGCCACCGGCAGGGGGTTGGGGTTGGCAATCTGGGCAAACAGGAAATATTGGTTGGTCGGTAGCAGACGTGCGTCGGAGTATTTTTTAATATTTTCCTCTGCGTGACACACGGGTTTCCCGGGGGAAATCTAAGCTAGATCTGGTTTCATATGCCCCACTTCCTTTAAAATGATAAAAATAATAAACCGTAGTATGGCAGTGATGTGTGTGGGGAGCTTTGGGGCAAGCAAAGGAGAGATTTCATCCGCAGTAGCATCCCCTGTACATGTAACTGAATACGGCATCACTTTTATCATTCCACATTATTTTATTATCTCATTTAGGATTCTACTTAAAATTCTGCCGTCGACAGTTTCCTGTGAATTGTACAAAAGGGTCAGAAGTTAAGCAGAGATCCTCGGGGGGGAAATACCCTTCAGAGTTCATGAAAAGCCTGTGAAATTAAAAATGAAGGGCAAAAATGTAATTAGAGGGCTTTTTTTTGCATTTCACCCTTTTCAGATTGTCTTGGCTGGGCTCTAAAATGTTTACACATGAATATGACCACTTTCCCCCGTGGGCATGCGCAAGGGATTCAAACAGCCTGTAACCAGGAGAGTCCTTCCAGATGCATGCTGGGAGACAAAAACGGATTTTTGATCAGAAAACAAGCCGCCTGAAGCAGAAGGAAATGTTGGCACCAGAAAGAGAAAATAAATAACGGGTGTAATAAAAAGCCGGAGGACAGGGAGGGGACTATTTTCCAGCATTGAACACAGTGATAACACAAAAGTCACAGTTAAACTGAGAGTGTGAATGTTTCAGATTTAACTTCATTTTCTCACAAAAGGACAACAGTTCCACCAAGTAAACACTAAAAACGGTTAAATAAAATGGCCGCTTACAACGGTTCTTTTTGTTAGTTTGGGGTCAGTCACTCAGGGTAGTTCTGGTTAACCAGTGACAGTTAACTGCTTGGAAGTAGCCACCGTAACCGGAGCTGTCCATAGTGCAACAATACTACAGGCTATGGTTTGATCATCAGTTCTAATAATCTCAAATACTATATCCGTGAGCCTCAGTCACTGTTGCTATGGAGAAGAAGCCAGTCAGAGGCCTGGGTAAGAATGCTTCATCTGATCAGAATGATCCAGAATCTTCAAGTGAAAGGACTTAGACGGTTGAAATGAAAACTACAGTTTATTACATCTGGGGTATTATTTTGGTAGCTCTGGCCATCAGTTCTTCGGGTTATGGTAACATTGTACTCCCCTGAGAACTGCTGCTCTGGGAACACGGTGACATTGCCAAAATAGGTCCACCTTTAATTGCATGTCAAAGTAACAGTGAATGCAGCTTTAACTGTTGGATGTTGGATGTTGGATGTTTGCGACACACACCTTGGTCATTATTTTTCCATTTGTTGGAGCATTTGTTATAGCTTGAAAATAAATTTGGCTAACCCAGAGGTTTGTTGACAACCTGTCCGATGGTCTGACTGCTCGTAGTTCATCACGTTTCTTCTAGTTTAAGCGACGCCACTATGTTCCCAGACCTCAGCAATAAACTTGAGTTCAATGTTATTATTGGCTATATTTTTAAATACACAATTGTTTATCTTTTGCACTGATGACTCAACGAGGAGTGTTTCATGTCCAAATCCTCTACACCTGGTAGCCAATCAGAAATGACTTTCGTACATAGCCATTGAACTTAACTGCGGCAGCACCAAATCAAGTCCATGAAGTCCTGTTGCACATGATGACGAGTGATTCAATACGGTGTGTTTTTAAAGCGGTGCTGCTGACGGAAAACACTCAGATCTCGTTCTGGAAAACTACTTCAATCTGAGCTGTGTTTGTTTTCCCAGGAAAGACAGGCATGCACGGTGTGGAGGATTTCATTTCTACCCAAGAAACTAATAAAATATCTAAAACCAGACTTTCCCTTTGCTTTTCTGTGTAAATGCTGCAGTTCTTTCTGCAGAGGACACCCATCATCTTTAGTTTTTTTCCACAGCGACTAAAAGGAGAACCTGCATGTTATCACTTTCCTTTCAGCCAGGGCTAATTATAACGCTGGAAGAGAAGCAGTTGGAGGGCCCACAGTGTGACCGAGAGACATTTCTGTTCTCCTCAGCAACAGGCTCTTAAAGTCTCTGCTGGGGCCCTTCCTCTCTGCCATCTCTCTCTCCAATTTCCCTCCTTCCTTTCCTCCCACCTTTCTTTTATTTCTTGCTTCCTCTAGTTTGGCTCTCGTTTTTCTACCCACATCCTTCCTCACTTCATCCTTCTCTCTCCTTCCTTTGTTCCTTTGCACATTGATTCTTGTTTTGGCTCCTTCTGCTTTTTATATTCTCAGATTTTGATTTTGCTAAACAATATGACCATTAAAAATATCCACTGCAAAATCCCAGTGCTTTCCTTTCCCCTCTGCGGATCCCTGCTGACTCTAACCTCGCCAGGCTCCCCATCACAGGAACTGGACCCGCTGGTGAACACAAGCAACAATGCAAAAAAAAAAATAATAATAATAATTTTAAAAAGACCGCATAGCAGCATAAACACGGTGTTCCAGACTAATTAGGAGGTGAGAGCTGTTAAATGGGTCAGGATGAACGGTCTGGAAAAGGAGATAAAGCTGGGGAGAAGGGCCAGAAAAATGATTTGTATTGCTATTAGACACTACTGTTCACATGAGATAATGTTGCACTATTAACATTGTGTCACATGTTAGAAGCAGAGACTCAACCTGGTGTCTTTCCACTGAGTCTCAGTGCTTTCATGAGGGAACAAAACAGCTCGCAAGGGGTGAGAAGGCAACTCCGACCAACTACAGGAAACAAGCACTCAGAGGGTTTTATGGGTGTGAGGATGCTGACATCTGATCGCCTGCAGTTACTCATGCATGGAACAACTGGCAGAACTAAATCAACGGAGAGCAAACCACAGTATGGATTAATGCCATGTCTCCAAGTGTTTTAAATGGCATCACAACCAGGAAGTATACAGTGGGTACGGAAAGTATTCAGACCCCTTTAAATTTTTCACTCTTTGTTTCATTGCAGCCTTTTTCCAAA
>NC_048426.1:2441959-2451867 GCF_013103735.1 Etheostoma cragini | reverse complement strand
TGGAAAATGGCTGCAATGAAACAAAGAGTGAAAAATTTAAAGGGGTCTGAATACTTTCCGTACCCACTGTATATTACAGAAAACTCCACGTTAAGTTAATCATGTCCCCGTTGCATGAAATGATTGTTTGGTTTTCCACATCCTGCACGTTTTGTTTAGGAGTTGCCAGGTTCTGGCCGTGATTAATCATTAAAACTATTTTTACAACGCAGAACAGAGTGGCAATAAAATGTAAACTATTACATAGCAACGTTAAGTTGAATTTGGGATTCTTGTCTAACTGGAAAACCTTAAATAGTCATCCAGTTACAGTTACAGTTATAGTATGGATCTTTTGCAGTGTGGCTGTAGAGCTACTTCTCCATACTACAGTTGACGGGGGTCGGCACACCCCCAGTTTAAAAAAGCCAGTGGAAGTTTGGAAGCTACTTTTTAAGCTTATGTTTCAAATGGAAATGCAGGGGAAACTGAAACCGTCATATCACGCTCTTTAACTCCACCATACTTCTTTGATAAAAAAAAAAGTCATTTTTAGTTTGCAGAATATGGGTTTCTTCTCCAAAACTGGGTGCGTGCCGAACGTCATCTATTGGTGTCTATTCGGGTTCTTCTCTTCTGTGTTATGACAGGAAGCGCTGAACAATAAGAGCTGGTTCAGACCTCTGCCTTGCTGCTTTATCGGGTGAATGAGGAGGTCACTGCGTTTCTACGGGACGAGCTGCAAACGCTGCTCGCCATGTGGTTTACCACTGGCCCGCTGGCCAGACAGCGTCTCTGAGAACCCACCTTCAAATAGACTCTGCCATCAATTGCCAAGACTATTGCTTGCATAGGCAGACTATGGCTGCCACGCCAGAGTGACTGTCTGCAGTTCACAGCCCCCCCCAGTGACCTCATCACCCCTTTCAGATTTCTAAGCCTCTCTGAAAATCCCCACGTCTCACCCTGTGCCATCGGCTCCCTCCACCCGAGCTTCACACTAAATGTGGTTCAAGGGAGTAGAGGAAGAAGGGAGAGGGCAGCAGAGAACAATTGGGACACTTTCAATTGACAGAAATTAACTTGTTACTCCTTCTCTGCTATGTGAAGGCATTGTTTCCTCCCTTAGCAGGTTGGAAAAATGTACAGACTAATTGCTGGATTACTGAAGAGGGTGAAAGAAATCAGTTTGTTGTTAAGCGCCCAACAAAACAAGTTTGGCAAGCGACACCCAATGCACATACATCTCTTTTCAATCAGGCCCTGTCGCTGCAACATTACATAACAGGAGCTGCAACGTGAAGCAGCCTAAGCCAATGGCGACAGCCGTTTGATTCCAGTTCCCAGGGGAGGTGAGGGGGTTGCTAAGTAACAAGCCTTGTTGACCCGGCCCCTCGTGGCAATGTTTTTATATTGGTTGACAGAGCCTGAGCTCCCCATTCAGAGCAGCCAACAGCACATGATGGCGAGGGAGACAAAGACAGAGCTGGAGGAAGAGGAGGAGAGATGAAGGGACGGAAAGGAATGTGGAGAAGGAGAAGAAATATAAAAGGAGAATTACGGGAAAGAGAGGACAGCAGCAGAGCGAAACATTAACAAGAAGACATAAGGACACGAGGGAATGAAGCATGAAGTGAAATGGTGAGGAAAGAAGAGAAGGAGATTTTAATAGAACGATAGCGGGAATGGGCGGAGAAATATATAGCAGAGGAGCTACTCGTTTTGGATCTATGCTACCCACTGTTCAGTTTTCTTTTAGTGATCATTTCCTCAACACTTCTACTCTTTTACGAGTTGCAAGTGAACGCACCACTTAGTCCCGTCTGTGTTGTTTCTCCGACTCTGCAGCGGTCATGGTGCAGTTAGTCTCCTCCGTGTCTTTAGCTGCAGACTGTTGAACGTCCCACTGTTGGAATCCTTTCCAGTGAAATGCAGCCACACGGCAGTTTAGCTGTTAGCTGTTAGCATTTTAACCGTGTTTTAGCCAACTAGCTAAGGGTAGGCTAATGTTACCTTCTGCCAATTGTAATATCTTCATGTGCAGTGCTGCTTCTGCTGCCTGTAATGTTTGTTCGGAGCACCAGAGAGCAGTGCAACCGTTTCAGTGGCATCAGAATCTTGGATGCTATCTGGTCTGGAAGATACCGGCCATTTAGGCATTGGGTTTCTGTTAGCAACCCTAGCTGTAAATCAGCGTAAGAACACTGTAAAGCCACTTACACTGCGCAACGGTGAAATCACGACTTAGGGTGCAGAGCATAATGCAAATACTTCAGAGGCAAAGGGCAGTGCAGGTATATTGTACCTCCTAAAGCTTCTAGTTACCTTCTCATTGGTTGCGGCAACGAGGTCAAGGCTAAATTAAATTTAAATGCTCAGAAAGTTCGAGCAGTGCGCCGCGTTTGAGTGTAGCGCTTCATCTCAGTTGTCTTGATCGTCTACTCCATCAACAAAAAAATAATAACAAAAAAAGGTTTTAAAGCTTATCATGTGCAGGCTGCTTAATGAATTCAAAGGAATTCATTTTTAGGCACTTTTGCCAAGAAATATCCTATATACACTCTTGCGTACGGTATATTCATTGAAATATCATCAAAATCAAAAAACGCCCACTTTTCATCTGCCCTTAGTGCAGTCTAAATAGACAGCCAGGTTTTTCCTGCTCCTCTATGTTTCTCAAACAATAAGCTGAGCAAAGAGCAAGCTGAGCTTTGGCCTTTTCTCCCAGAACAAGGTATCTTTGTTAAGAGTTTTATGTCTATCTAAGCTTATAAATCCTCTGACCGTCAGTCAGCTGACGCTGTACTGTATATGCTGAAAAATGAAAGGGACCTTAACTTCCCAAACACTGGACTCCTGAAATCACTCCTGCCACTTCGCTTCTTTATGGAGTGATGAAGAGGAACATGGCAGTAGTGGTGAAGAGCTAGAAGTAAATCATCAGAAAGAAGACAGGTCCGCAGTAATGTGAAGCTGGAAGGAAAGATGACAGTTGGGAATGTGTAAAAGGAGATATGAGAAAAAGAGCAGCACAAAAGTGTGTATGAAGTCCAGAAAGCCACTGTTAAGACTTTGAAGATGATGTGAATTTGGGTCCAATTTAAAATCAAATTAAGAAACAAAGTCGGGAAAAGTGGCCTGTATCTCCCTGGAAATGGCAGCTGTAAATGGGCAGCATGAGGACATTCTGTTCAAAGACATGACGTTTAACTGCGTTTAGTTAAGCAGATAGGGTCCATATTGTATTCTTTCTGGATTCATCTAAAAGCTGACGATGGGCCAACAGAAGCCCATCACAGCAGGCTGGTAAAAAAAGCCCTCTAAAGTGCTGTTTAAGACATTTTTATGTCCGAGTTTAAGGCCGTATTTATTTTAAGACCCTGTCAGAGGTTTTTAGGAGCAGTGAACGCCCTGGAGGGGGAACGAGAGCGGAGGAGGAGTAATAATGGAAGGGCACACAAAGACAAAATGAGGTTCACCTCTCACACTGTCTGAGTGGAGATTCATTTATTGCCCCTCTGCTCTAAACGACCTCTGAGCAATCAGCAGCCTCTGGCTTTGGATGTCTTTTAGAAAAGTTAAAAGTCTGCTGATACTCTAAATGTGTTATGGTCAACAAAAACCAAACCCCAAAAATGAACATATATTTAAAAAGTATTAAAGTGGTCATATTATGCTTTTTCCCTTTTCTTTATTGTGTATCAATTGTCATGTAATAGGTTTACAAAGTAAAAAAGCCCAAAGTCCACCCCCCCTCCCCCTCCCCAAAAAGATTGGAGAATTGGAGAATCTCCAACAGAAAACACTGTTCACAAACTGCTCCAAAAAGCCCTACTGTAGTCCAGACTTTAATTTAAAAGACAAACGTGCGTCACTTTGTAACACGTTATAATGCTCACCTAGCTGCTAGCATGGCACGCCCTCATTCTCTGCTTCTGACTGGCTAGTAGTCCTTACCTAGATACTGTCAGGACACACCATCATACTCTGCTTCTGACTGGCTAGTAGTCCTTACCTAGGTACTGTCAGGGCCCGCCCTCATACTCTGCTTCTGACTGGCTAGTAGTCCTTACCTAGGTACTGTCAGGACCCTCATACTCTGCTTCTGACTGGCTAGTAGTCCTTACCTAGGTACTGTCAGGGCCCTCATACTCTGCTTCTGACTGGCTAGTAGTCCTTACCTAGGTACTGTCAGGGCCCTCATACTCTGCTTCTGACTGGCTAGTAGTCCCTACCTAGGGTTGGGCATGTCCCCTAAAATGCTCTCCATCGTGATGGCTGACTAACATCGTCCCAACCCTAGTCCTTACCTAGATGGAACAGAGGTGAGATGTCTCACTCTTTAGCTGAAACAGAGAGCTCAACACACAGGGTGAAAGAGGAGCTGCAGTAAAATGCAGTACAACAAAAATACTGTATTTTTTGAAAAATAAACCATGTAGAGGTACAACCTCAAAATACAAGTATGAACCTGAAAATGAGCATGATATGAGCGCTTTAGGAGGCGGCCTCTAGCTACCCTAGTAAGAGCGTGGGCCCCATGTAGGCCGAGTCCTGCAGCGGCCCGGGTTAGAATCCCACCTGCGGCCCTTTGCTGTCTGTCATCCCCTCTCTTTCTCTTCTCACCCCCTTCCCTGCCTATCCACTATTGCATAAAAGGGAACATCCCCAAAAAGTTAATATTAAAAAAGGTATTGAGTGAGTGTGAGGCAGAAAAAAATAACAGTGAGTGGATAACTGAGTGAGTGTTATAGAGGGAAAAGCGAAGGGGGAAGTTATCTGTTTGAGTGAGTGATTGAGTATTCATGTATTCATGTTTGCGTGCGTGCGTGTGTGTCTCTGTTGAGTGCAAGAGGGCAAAGCGGGGTCTAAGTGGCAAATGAAAAGGCCAAGCAGAGTGACGGAGACGAAGAGCAGATGGGGTGAAGATGGACGAAGGCTCACTTGCTCCACAGCCAGCTTCTTGTTGGGCTGTCCGCTGATGAACGGCTGCAACCTGCAAGAAAAACAAAAACACAGTGCCAAACATTTATATTTCCTATATATATTTATATTATATATATTTATTGGCCATATAAGGTAACATTCCTAATCTGCTACCTTGCATCTTGGATTTAAAGATGTTGAACCCATAAGACTCTGTACCTAAATGTTTCAAATATCCATCATCTGAAATGTAAGGGATGCCACATTTTGCCATTAACTTTGGGGAGGAAATACCAAAGAATGTGGTTTTAATCTGATACCAAGTAATAAGAAGGCCAGAATCACCGTTTTTAACACAGATACTGTTAGTATTAAGAGTGCCTAAGGCATTATAATGCAAAGGAGAGACATGTGTCATTTAAAGGCTTCTAGTTATACTTTCATCACTGAATAGCTTTCCATTATGCAGCTCTTTTTGCCATTTTCTGTTAATGACAAATCAAATGTAAGAGGTGCAAAAGTGTTCATGTGGCCATGACATAATGAGATAGAGCCCTTTTTTTAAATCCAGACAAAAGTTGGTTTCAATACTTAAGGGGTTAATCCATCCATTCCTACCACAAACAGAGGAAGGTCTAAGTAGTAAGCATGAGCAGCGATAGAAACTCTCCACAGTAAAATACAGGAAATCCCTGATCACCATTTTAAATAACGGAGAGGCTCCATGACCTCGGAGTCACAAGGCTGTAGAAAATGAAGAACATTATTCACATATAAGTACCAGCGAGTCCAAAACCAAATTACACGTGTCAATGTTATGAACCTCTAAGAGTAATGCTATTCACGTCCGGACAGCTCAGATCACACATCATTGTTCACCTCAACAGTGAGGACACTGTGGTTCTTTCATTTCCTTGTTTTTGAGTTTGTAGTCTGAAGCCAGCTACACAGTACACAACCTACTGTTTACACACACACACACACACACACACACACATACTTATATTTATGCACACACAATTTTTTGTGCCATTTTAGGCCTTCGATAGGACAGCTTAGACATAAAGGGTGGAGAAAAGGGGGAATGACATGCAGCAAAGGGCCACAGGTCGGAACTGAACCCGCGGTCACTGTGGCCAGGAATGAGCCTCTGTACTGGGTCACGCGCTCCACCAGGTGAGCTACCTAGGCAAACTACAGTCTCGGAATATTAATGAAATCCTTCACCTCTATTTTGTCAACAATGAAATGTCGCAATAACTAATGTAATGACATGCATTTTCAATGTAAAGCAAAAATAAATAAGAGCCCCAATGATACTGGATTTATGTTAGACCAGTACGGTTATTGGTAGTGTTCCCTATTGGATGTACTGCAGCTTCTTGGCTCTGATTGGCCCACATTTTCACAGATACCTTTGTATATTTTCAATAAGCTATTGTTGGCTGATATGTCTGCCTGGTTGATATATATGCCCATTTATCTTTAACAAGGTCTCAGCTCCCTCAATTTCAGGGAACAGAATAAAAATGATTGGGGGTGCGAGGTGTTGACCTTATGGGGTTTTTGTTCTTTTTTAAAGCGAGCCCGAGACCACTCTCCTCTTGAATTAGAAAACAGGACCAAAGGCCCCAGTGAACTTCACCAGAAGTGCTTTTTGGGTGGTCGACAAGCTTCAGAAACCCCTCCCCCCAACACCTTTTAGACGTCAACACTGGGGGACATTTCCAAAACCATCAACCCATCATACACCGCCAATTCACACTGGGATTGGTCGGCTTTGTGGACTTGAGACAGTAAACTGGGTTTGAACTTCTCTCAAGCTATGTTAGCTGTTAGCATGACAACAGTCCCTTTGACGATAAACCAAAGTATTGGACAAAGATTGGATTCAGAGGATCTCCAAAGTTACTAGGATTCATCCGCTGGGCTCGAAGGACATCTGTACACAAATTTGAAACAATCCATCTTAGAGATGTTGAGCAAAAAGAAAAGAAATTCTTTGTATGTGTAAGGTTCATAATCTTAAACCAAGACAGGCCTGGTAACAACAAAAAACACAGCCGGCTTCAGGGGATGAAAACAGTGAAATGCATAATTATTAATAACCATTGTAATATATAAAAGTAATTCTGAACAACAATTATTGCTGACTCTTGCCAGCTTCATAAAGGGCACAGCTGGATATTAACATTCTGCGAGGGCTCCTTGAAACCTGTATTACAATATATTTATATATTCATTACTCTCTTTATTGCAGGATTTACTGTTGACACAATAAAGGTTGAGGATTTCATTTCGATTACTACGGCTGTTCTTTGAGTCTCTCTTGGCTTCAGGCGGCCGGCTCAAATTACCAGGCAACTAATGGGAGCACAGAAGAAGAAAAAAATGTGCGTGAATATGAAATGAGACCAGAGCTGTGACTGACAGGCAGACTGCCTGTCTGTGAGCACAATCTCTTCCTAGACAGTCACAGAGATAATCAGCCGTGAACGTACCACCGGCAGTAATTCCTTAGCAGCCGTCCCCACCGTCCCAGTGGCTGGAATTAGCGCAGTTCCTGGAGGCTCCCCGCCCCCTTCTCTACTCTTCCCTGCCCTGCCCACCCGACCCGGCTGAGCCCTCCCTGGAGGCTTACAGTAAGTGCTCAACTCGCGCTGATAAGAGAGAGAACGCGAGTGAGCTTTTAATTAATGTGCTTTAACCAGGGGAAAGAAGGGGCGAAAGAACGGTGGGGGGGATGGGTAACAGAGAATGTGGCATAGTCACCCGCAACACTACCCCCCCTCCTCTCTCAAAGCTCGTTAGAAAATCCCAGACAGGCCAGTGAATTGCTCCCCGCTGAGAGAACTATTCACGGCCCCGTTATATGTGCAAGACTATATTCGCTCCCCTGGGCCCTGACCTGGACACTGGAGGGAGGGAGGGAGGGAGGGAGGGGGGAAAGCAAAGAAGGAGGGATAAGAGGAAGGTAAGCAAACAGGCAGAGAGGTGGCGAAAGGGTGAAGAGCAGATAGAGGGCACAGGGATTGAGGGTACAAAGGAGCAAGCAAATAAGGAGATGGACTCTGGGCACTGAGCGGGAAATATGGCACCAAGAAAAGAGGTGCAGAGAGATTAAGGGTACAAGGCAGCAGAGAAGGAGGGAGGTAATAAGGAGAAAGGGGTTGGAAAGGGAGCAAGGGAGGAGGAGGGTGGGAGAAAAAAGAGGGAGGTGTTCAAAGAACAATCTGAGAAATTGCACAAAATCTCAAAGACCTGCATATGACTCCAAAAAAAGAATCAATAATCAATATAACTAATAATTCCCCTTCCTGCACTGTCCCTGATAAACTGCCCGAACCCCTCTCATCCCAAGGGCGTTTATCACACTCCATGTTCACCCACATCTAATGTTTCCTGATATCAAAAGACATACCGTCAATTAATGGTTCTGCTGATCAGTAGAAAACATTGAGACCATTTTGTTGTTATACTCATTTGTCAGGGATAGAGCCCGACCGATATATATCGGCCGATATTAAGCATTTCCCCATCTGTCGGTATTGGCATCAATAATGGCCAATTTCTTTAATATTCATTCAATAGAATCATTTATAGTGACAAATAAATGATCCGACGTCAATGTTATGGCGTTGCATAGTCTGTCCACCAGAGACGCTCTACAGCGTCCCGGTTAGTGATGGCGTTGCATAGTCTGTCCACCAGAGGACGCTCTACAACGTCCCTGTTAGTGATGGTGTTGCATAGTCTGTCCACCAGGGGACGCTCTATAACGTCCCTGTTAGTGATGGCGTTGCATAGTCTGTCCACCAGAGGACGCTCTACAGCGTCCTCTGTTAGTGATGGCGTTGCATAGTCTATCCACCAGAGGACGCTCTACAACGTCCCTGTTAGTGATGGTGTTGCATAGTCTGTCCACCAGAGGACGCTCTACAACGTCCCTGTTGGCTACACTATTTTGTTATTGTATTTTTGTTCAAAGGACTATAAATTTCTTATCTTAAGTTTGTATTTTTTGACATTTTATTCATTAGAACTTCAATATATTTAGATTTTCCTCTGTTCTGTTGTGACAAGACAAATTATTTTAGTGAGAACTCGTAAAAACTACAAAAAACTAACATTAGGGAAATCCGTTTTGTCATTTGTTTCTTTATTTTTTTTTCTTAAATATATATCAGCTAATCTATCAAAATATTTGCATCGGTATCTGCCTTAAAAATCCTTTCTTGGTTGGGCTCTATCAGGTAAAATGCTTTTTCCTTGGTTTTATATCCTTGCAATTGAGTACTTTTGAATTTCGGACAGCTGGTCGAATAAAAACAAGACATATCAAGTTGTCACGTTTCATTGCTTGATGCCAAAAGGAACTTGTTAATTTAGAGACTCGCAATACTACTTCGATACAGCTGCTTCATTAACTCCGATAGAATAATCTATTTCAGGTCGTCAACATCACCAGCGGTCAATATAAGACAGGGTTAGAGGTCAGGAAACAGCCTCAAACGATCAATAAGGAGAACAATGAGGGTTAAGAGAGTGAAATTAAGAATTAATGGAAGATATTTGTCATACATGAAAAATGCTTTTTCAGTTCGGAATTTCAAACAAAAGGAGCAGTGGCATGTAGCCAATGAGAATTGAGTGATTCAGACGCGTAACTATCAGTAAGCAGGGTATGCAGTTGCTTAAAGGCTCGGATCATTCAGGTGTCAGATATGAAGTTGAGACGTTTGTGACTCTAACATCTAACAACACAACGTACAGCAAAAGACGGTGCAACCACCCCCCCCCCCCCCGACTGACGCACACACACAAAATCACACACGGAGGATGCAGGATAGACCACAGATGAGATGTACAGGACGACCTAAATTGAGGACAGCTACATTATTGAAGGTGCGATCATAAGTTAAAGTCCAATAAGTCCTTTATCAAACTGTATGATTGTGTGTCCCAGCCCAGGATAGGATGCCTTTAAGCTGGATTATCAAGAG
>NC_048426.1:2395985-2441666 GCF_013103735.1 Etheostoma cragini | reverse complement strand
CCCCCCCCCGCCCCCTAAATCCAACACAGTGGTTATTCAGGATATTACACAATAATCTATCCGTAGACAGATTCAAATCCTCCAAAACCTAAATTATAACCAATGCTTTTTCCTGTTCAGTATTACAAATATTTTCATTTCATTTTAAATTCTTACTGAGAGACTCTGGGGTCTTTTACATAGAGATTTCATAATGAAACCAGGGGCTGCTTCTCTTGCTCTCTCTCATTAACTTCTCCCATGATTTCATTTCCTGCATTAGAGCAATTTCATCTTAATGTAACAGCCCCTGTCATCTTAAAGATATTTTAATCGTGCAGTGCGTTGTTTATGCTGCGGTTTGTGTGTCATTCTCATATTTTGTTAGCTCATTAGCATCGAGGTGAGACATTACTACAAGCATCTTGTTCTAACTTCTACTTCCCACCATGCTTCTGCGTTTTAGCTCTGCACAAATTAACTGAGACAAACCAATGTAAAGGGAAAAATTTCATTATTCGTACAATAATCCAATCAATAACATGACGGTAAGGAAAGATGTGAAGAACAGGAGAAATAATCTGCAAACTGGGGGTTGAACCAAATTAGTTCTGCGATGAGCTCGGATGTACGTAAAAGATAGAAATCGGAGCTTCCAACTCGATTTTCCAGCTGGGGACTGGATCCTCCAAGGCGCACACACACACACACACACACACACACACACACAGAGAGACACACACACACACTGAGCCTCTTTCAGCATAATTAAGTGAGGCATAATCACAATAAACCCACACACACAACTAACTGTGGTGCCCACTCATACTTTCCCAGAGACGAAAGTACACACACACAAGCATATATACAATGCAGACTCACACACACTCTCTCTCACAAATGACAGAGTTGTGTCCATTCAGACTGCGGTGCATTGTGGGCCTGTGTCCAGCTTGGCAGGAGAAGATGTGGATTCAGCCAAAAGAACTGATTGTGTTTTCTTCTGCTCTAGCTGGCTGGTCCGTACAACCCTGACCCCATTCACTAGTACATTAAAAATGTAAAACAATGAATAAAAATGTTTTTCAATTGAAAAACCTTCACTAATATTTTTGGGGACCGTGACTGGTCTTGTGGACAGAGACTGGTGGCTCTTGATGGCTGTGGGATAAACACTGACACCTTTGCATACACACACACACACACTACATTTTTCTAAATATAGTTTTCATACATTCATATATTGTGTGTTTTTATAGAGTATTGTAGTGTATTCTAAGCCAGTTTTGACTATGTGTGTGTTGTCAGATGCTGGTGGCGCGACCAGAGGGGAGGATCACAGTGTTACACACCACTGATCACACAAATGGGGCTGGATCACACACTATTAACACACACACACACACACACACACACACACACACACACACAGATCACAGTCCTAAAGTCAGAGATCAAAGGGTTAACAGGAGTATGATCTCTCTCACACACACACGATTTGATGCATCTCTCAGACTCTGGGATGGTGCAGTGAACTCGCCCTTTAACCTCACCCTCTCTACTGGCGTCTAGCTCCGGCGGCATTAAATTAAAAAGAAAAAGTAAAAAGAAACAATTACAACTGAACTTCCAGACAAATGGATCATTGAATGGACCTTAAAGTGAACTTAAACATAACGTGAAAAGAAAAAAGCATTTAAAACTAGAAACAGGCTGGTGACTGAATTAATTGCCAGCTTTGATGTTTCCAATTATAATTTAGGAAACTGTTTCTCAACCCTCTTCTGTTCTTTGAAGTATAATACATCACAAGATATTTCTATTCTACACATATTACACAATAAATGTCTGTCAGACAGTATACAAAACGTAGCTTCTTCACAGGAGGGCTGGAGGAGGATCCAAGCAGTACAATGGGAGGTGAAAGGATAGAAAAATTACAAAATGTAGAGAAAAAAATAGGATTAAATTAATAAAATACTGTTGGTCTAACAAATCAAAGAATAAAAATGTACAACTAAGAATAAATAAAAGGTTTTTCAATTGTTTTCAAATCCAATAATAAAACATTCTAACCTCATTGTCTCTGCTCTGTGAAGCCACCAGACTCCTTTGAAAAAAACAGTCATTTTGCCTCAGAACCCGGGAGTTGCTGCTCTACCTAAGCTTTTAAAATACCAACCAGTCGAGAAGCCTAGCTTCACTTCAAATGTTATCAGACAAATGTTATCCCCTCGTTGTAAAAAGATCCTAAATCAATACTGGAGTAGCCTACTTCCTTGTTCACCGGACCTGCAATGAGTGAAATGCAGAAGAGGAGAATGAAACTAGAGCTTCTGTCTCCATGACACCATCCGTTGCGTGTTTGATGGGCTATTTCTTTGATGCTTCAGACCGTAATCGCTGTGAACTTATCATTCAAAATAAGCTTAATTTCTCTCGTTCACCTCCGTTCCTCACTCGCAAAGAAAAGGGAAGGTAACGGACATCCGGCATCAAAACGCCGTCTATATAGACTACACAGGGACTGACCCGTGGTGACTGGCTTGGTTTGAACTGAAATTAGACAAAAGAAGGGTTGAAAATGATCCTGGTCGTTAGTGTGAAATAGGTAATGGAGGTATTCATTATTAATAGAGGCATCAGCATTAAGAAAAGGCTTTCACCTGTTCTTGATATTGTGTGAGAAAAGTCCTCCACAGAACAGACGCCCGTCTGCTGCATAGTTTGGGGACTTATTGACATTTTGGTGAAGGAAAAGTTCCTTTAATTAGTATGCGGAAATTCTTAAAACTTTATCAAAAGGAAGTGGGCATTTAAAGTTGTAATCCCTCCCTGTGGGACGAGCTTCCCACCATCAGCAGGAAATCTCATCAGATTAGTATTCAAGACCAGGCTCCAGACTTTACTCAGCTCAGTCTACAAATTACGTCCTCTCCCACTTCATCAAATGTTCATTTTCTCCTTATTTTACTTCCCTGCAGTCTTTAATTCGTGCATGTTTCCGGAGAAGGACCCAGGTTCCTGTCTCCGATCACATTCATGACTGCATGTGTCCTCTGTCCTCCGTAAAGCACTTAGTCCTGTTTCTTCAGAGGCCTTTGTTAACATGGTAGATGTGTTAATGATTTTCTAGGAAGGCAGATGGTCGTCTCCCATTCACTCATTCAGGTCACCTCTTTGACTTCATCTGTTTAGTTTTAGTGCAACTGGAATCAAATCGAATCCATTGACCTTCAAAGCTTTTACTTAAAGTACAGAAACAAGCTTTGAGTGAATTTTTAGACGTTTTGGTTCAAGGATTACTTGTTGTTACAGTGGTTTTCTCTATTCACCTTTTAATTATTTGGTCTGTTAAGTGTTGCAAACAAACTCCTGCACACTCTCAAACTTGCAAAGATAATACAATGATATTAATAATTAAATAGATGTGCTAAATATTTCCTAAGAAGGTGATTTAAGAACTGGCTGTCACAGTGTCCCAAAGGCCAAGATGAAATCTTCAAATAAATGTCTTTCAAACCCCAACGATTTCCCATTTCATTTAAATCCGTTTTGTTTTTACTTAAAATGACTTACAGTAAACAATCCATTGGTGAATTTGTTGTTGATTAAATATTTGTTCTGCTTCATTTCAGATCTAACTTTATCTATTATATCTTTACATCACTTTTTGGATGAAACTTGAAGATGTTTGTCATGTTAAAAATATATTTTGGTTGCATTTATTAAATCTATCTTGAAAATGACAAGTGAAATGTTACCACAACTAGTTTGTTAATAAAAATGGAGGAAAAAAGAATGAATAATGAGGTCAATATGATGATAAGGTGAGCAGCCTCTCACAATATAAAACAAGGAGTGGATATCAGTCAGAAATACAACAGAGGCAATATTTAGTGGACGATTATATGTGTTCTCTGAAATGTTCTCCAAGTGACACCCTGGAGGGACGAGCTTTCTGCGGCACAGCGGCGGTTAACCTGCGCTCGCAGGGAAGAGTCTTGGACTCACTTGCGGAGGTTAGAGGTCAGATGGCTGTCAACAGCGGTGGCCCGTGGCGGCAGACTTCTCGGTAGACCTCGGTCTCCATGGCGACCATTTCCAGCAGCGGGGAGTGGCTCCTGACGCACAGTGAGGGCTCACCGTGCGACACAGCGACCGCTTATAAATCACTCCCAGAGGAAAACAATGGGGCCATATGTCACACACACACACACACACACACACACACACACACACACACACACACACACACACACACACACAGCTGCCGACCACCTCCAGATCTCCCAACATGTGGAGGGATGTGAAGCTGTGCTGAACTTCTCACTATGTTTAGCCTCAGCTGGAGAAAAGTTCAAAAAGAAAAAAAGAAATAAATTGTTTTTGTCATCTGTTCTGTTTGTTGTGGTTTTTATCTTGTGCAAAAACGGTAATAAAAAATTTTGGGGGCATCCTAGTGACATAATGTTCAGGATGCATACCATAATGCTAACTCACCAGTTAGCACTTCAGTGGCGGAAGAAATCCTTTCTTTAGTGAAGTACAAGTTGCAGTACCATAGTGTAGGAATACTCTCTTGTACCACATGCAACCGTGGAAGACATATTCAGATCCACTTAAACTTATTGATAACACACTCTGAAAATAATCCACTTCAAGTAAAAGTCCTGCATTCAAAATCTTACTTCGGTAAATATAGAAACGTATCAGCATCAGAATATCCTTACATTACTAAAAGTAAGTAAGTACTTGTTATGCCGAATATCCTATTTTCGAATAATGTATATTATTAAATTTTAATCATTAATAGATTAATGTATTTACTGCTTAGCATTTTCTATAATGATATGTTAATTGTAGCAACTAATGTTGCCCTATAAATGTATTGGTACAATATTTCCCTCTGAAATGTAGAGAAGTAGATGTATGAAGATGAAATTACTGAAAATGGGTTCCTCAACATTTTTACTTGCATACAGTATTTGAGTAAATTTATTACTGACGTTCCTCCACTGGTTCCCTTTGCTGCAGGTCATAAGTCTGTCCCAAGAAAAGAATTATCTCAAACAGAAACAAAAATCAAATGCATCTTTTAGGCCATTGAGAATTCCACTGAATATTTCAGCCATTTTCCAATAAAAACTAACATAATCTTCCTTAGAAATGAGTGTCCGTAATCACAAATACTTAACCACAAGTCTGTTTGTGGCAGTGGCAGCTCACTTGGCCCATAAAAGTACTCCAGGATCTGAACACTGGCATGAGCAAAACACTTCATCAGACTCGTGGAGTCTTTTTGTCAAAGATTTAGGTTTCATTCGGAATTTCTCACCCAAATTAATTGAGTGTGTTCTTAAGGCCCAACACAAATGTTGAAGACATTTACTTCTTTTAAAATCCTTTTTTGTTTTTTTAAATCAGTGTCAGCTTGCTAGCAGTCTAGGATGTGAATGGCGTCACACGCGTGTTCCTGAGCGCCCACAATACATCCAATGAGGGAACTGAGAGGTCACAACATCGCTCCATGGCGTTGCCACGGGTCAAAGACAATTCAGACAAACCCTAAACATTGTACTGATAACTATGTAACCAGTAAATAAATATAAATAATAAATACAATGTTGATTTGTGTCTCAACACGTTGAAATAATCTAGGCCTGGCACACTTTAAAAGTAAGACTCTTAAAGGCTGAAAACAGGGGCTTGGTGAGAAGAGGGTTTGTTTCACCGTGGGCGAGAAGCTCATCTCTTCAAAAAGAACCTTGTGTACTGAACATCCTCCTCTTTCTGCTGAATCACATCTCCTCCTAATCTGAATCCCTACTCAGCTCCTGCATAGCCTGCTCATTATTCGCCCTCATGACAATTATTACAGTTTCTCATGATGACGGTTACATAGTGCTGGGTATCGTTAAGGAAATCCCATCCCTTCACCGACACCAATACTGTAGCTTTCTTACCTGTACCAAATTTATAAAAACAAAAAAATAACATTACAGCACAAATCTTTTGATTTATTTTTCAGCGCCTACCCCGTCGCTGTGTAATGTAGAGCTTTTCCTACGTGTCTCTGCGACGTGTAACGCTAGACAGCCAATCCCAAACATTATTAGATCTTGGTAGAAGCATGCTGCATGCTGATGAGATCTACTCTACTTCTAGGGAATGAAATTGGGTATGAGGCATTTTTTGATACTATAGAGGCAAAAATATGGAATTTGGTACCCAGCCCTAATGTTACACTGCTGCAGCTCTGACCTGTAACCACACCTGCATTTTAACCTTGTCAGAGTATTAAGAGCACTATTGCAACTGCAACCTGGGGGCAAGAGAGATCAACCAGCTGCTGCATGTGCACATCCTGCTGAGGGGTCCAAAGAGTTCAAAATCACCATCAGCACTGTGTGACAAAACCACTCCTCCTGATTATTTCAATGAGACAGAAAAACTGCATGGTTGTCCATGCATGTTCAAGTTTTGCTGGATGCAAAATGCTACACATGCTGTTCGCCAATCAAGTAAGGACAAGCACACATTCCTCTTAGACGGCTTTGTTACGTGAGTTGTTGTCGTGTTTACACGCAAGCTTTACAAAAATTAATAATGTGTAGTGTTTAGAGATGGGAAGTAACGAAGTACAAATACTTTGTTAATGAACTCAAGTAGTGAAAGTACTCCACTACAAGTAAAAGTGCATTCAATAATAAAATCACATTCAATAAGATCACCAAATCTTTAGTGTCGCTGTCTTGTGAGAACCACATATCTCTCAAAAGTGAAGAAAAACAGCTCAGTTTTCAGCTTTGTGACGGTTTACATTTTGTGAAGTCATTTAAACTTTTAATATAGTAAAAACATAACTTTAATATCAGTTGGCGTGCAAAGCCCGTACCAGGCTCACAGCGTGGGCTACATGCAAGTGAAGGCGCCCACCATCCCGCCAGTGCCCTGAGGGAGGGAGGGCAGGCGCCATTCATCTGATAAATACAACGCAGTGGGGGAATGAACAGCTCCGTAAGGAGGAGTGAAAGATTCTGGACCCTCGGCTCCGCTAACATGCATTCAGCAAGCACACAGTCATTATTGAGACAGACAGATAGGCTGCTGAACGCTGCTTATTCACTGTAACATGCCTGAAAGACTGGAGAAAAAAAACATGGTGATAATTCTGACTAATGCTGTAGACGCGAGAGGCTTCTGGTCATTCAGTCTGTATTCTAGCTTATATAATATTCTTATAAAATAATAGACCCCAGAAAGCAGCTTTTATTTAAGACAGACAGAAGCTAATGGGGATGTGTTTCAAATGTATTTTTCCTGTGACTTCTCTAAGTGCTCTGTTTGTCCTCACAGCTCTTGTGTCTGTCTGTGCCGCAGTGTCCTTTAATCCTGCCGCCGTCACTTTAACAACAAGATTACAGCTTTATCTTTCCTTCTGACACTCTCTCTTTCTCTCAGCCCTCTCCTCTCTTTATGTTCTATTAGAAGCTCCTCGGGTCTCTTTAACCTACTTCACCTCCTCAAAGCTAGAGTCAAAACTCAAAAAATGTTTAAATGATAGTATATTTGCTGTGAAGATGCTAATGTGTTGTGCAAAAGTTGCATTTACTTAAATTGAAATTATTAGGTACCATTCTGGGAAACACTTCCTTTTAACCCACCTATTTATTATTTAAATATATGTAGTTGAACAATGACAATGTAACACTGTCATGTAGTTGTATAATGTATTTGCCAACAAATATAAATCCTCTTATAACGCAAGAGAAACAGAGAAATCTGTACTGGGGGCTCTATAGATAAACCTGTAGCGGGGGTCACAGTAGAGAAACCTGTAGGGGGGAGCGTAGGGGGGAGCGCTATAGAGTAACCTGTAGGGGGGCAGCGCAATAGAGACACCTGTACGGGGGTGCTTTAAAGAGTAACCTGTAGGGGGGCCTCTATAGAGTAACATGTAGGGGGAGCACTATAGAATAACCAGTTGGGGGAGCCCTATAGAGTAACCTGTAGGGGGAGCCCTATAGAGTAACCTGTAGGGGGAGCCCTATAGAGTAACCTGTAGGGGGAGCACTATAGAGTAACCAGTTGGGGGAGCCCTATAGAGTAACCTGTAGGGGGAGCACTATAGCGTAACCTGTAGGGGGAGCACTATAGCGTAACCTGTAGGGGGAGCCCTATAGAGTAACCTGTAGGGGGAGCTCTATAGAGAAACCTGCAAGAAAAAAAAGGGGGGGAAACGGCAAAGAAATGGCAAAAACTGCATAGCACCCCTTTAAAAAATACAAAACAATTGTTCAACTAAAGTAATTTAAGGTGCAGTAGTCCACTATAGAAACAAAGCATTTTATGTTTTGCCCTCAGTTACAGACTTCATTAAAAAACACGTCAACACGTTCAACTTCAGCCTTTTTACTTATCTCAACAACTGCCGTATGGTCTTCAAACTTCTAACAATGTGTGAATAGCAGTATCCCTACAGCAATATAACAGCAATGACAACTGTCACGAATTATCCTTAAAAAAATTGTCAGAACTTAAACAATAACAGTGCTTAACTGAACAGCAAGATGCACCTGTTGTATTAATGCAGGCTAATAATTTAAAAGGTAAAACCAGTGCTGAGTTAACAAAAAAGGCTCCAGGATTGATCACTCCCGGCTGTTAGCCTGGTCGGGGGCAGGCTAGCTGCACAGAATAAATCTCCATGGTAATTTATGTAAGTTACCGAGTCGAGGCTAAACTGAGCCAGGATAACTGGGAAACACCGGCTTAATCTGCTATCTAGGTTTTGTGAAATAGCCCTCTGAACACAGCAAAATGAGAAAATCCAGAGGGCAGGCTCTCTGCTGATACAGACACTGCCACACACTTCTAGTGGGCCATAAGTGATGATTAATTTCGTGTTAGCCTATACATTGTTTTTTTAGGAAGACCTTGCATATTATATCTTTAAGACAGTCTATAGAGCTTGGTATCAGCACAGTGAAATAACCCTGTACTAAGTAATGCTGAAACTTCTAACTTCAAACGATACCTCCATATGATGCTTTTTGTACACAGATTTAGTTAAAAAAATACTATTTGTATGGTTTTGCCTGCAGTGTTTTTGCTTGCCATGTTAGCAGTGTTAAGCGTGTTATTGGCCCAGTACCGCCGCAGCTACAACCCATTCAGTCTGTGGTGGGGTCAAGTCAAGTGTGATGTATTTCACGGAGTTGCCAGTTCAGCGCGCCGAGATGCTTCCATTCACACGATGGGTATCAAAAGAAGTAGAAACATTTAAAAGGTATCAAATGAAAAACTCATTTGGTATCTGTTTCACTTTCAGAGTACTGGTAACGATTCCCAACCCTAGTAGTCTAACACCTTACTGCAGAACTGTACAATTACCTTGAGTGCGAATGAAAGTTTTAAATGACATCTAGATAGGAGGCTTTCCTTCCTGCCAATTAACTTGCAAAGGTGCTGCTTCTTTTCTATTCCTGTTTACTTTAACATTTCAGAGCAAATACAACTCTCCTATCTGTCTGTTTCCCTCACTCTTTCATGTCTTCAATCCTGAGTGCTCTCTTTGGCTCTGCATCCCTCTCTCTTGAACACAAGAGCTCATCAATTCGACGTACTTCATGACAAGTAAAGAACAGGCATTCACTTTATCTCTTCTACGCCTCTCCTGCCCTTCAGCCTCTCTCGCTTTTGTAACGCTTCACGACACTACGCTGGCCGATCGCTCCTCCTCAACACGGGGGTCAAACTGGGACAGCTGCTCCTCAGTCCTCTCTCATGCTCATTCTCAGCTCTAACCTGCACTTCCATCCAAACAACAGAGCATTTTCACCTTCACAGGCAAAACCACCAAGATGAACGCCACTCTCCCAGCCTCCCCATACTGTCTGTCTATCTGTCTCACTTCATATCCTTCCACTGGCTTTCTCCCTCTCTTCGGTCTCACCTTCCTCACTCATCCACTCCACCGCGAGTCTCTCTGTTAGGCTATCGGTCTCTGCCAAGCTTAGCGGCTCGTTCCTAATCAGCTTACTGCCAATGAGACTAAGCCTGAGCTGAAAAGGCGATTGAGGGAGGCAGTTTAGCCACTGGCTGACAACTGGCAATAGCTAGGGGGATGGTGTCATTAAAAGGAAAGGGGAATAAAATATTAAAATGAAACTAATATATCATCTTGGGTTTTAAAAGAGTAGAGACCGACTTGAGAGTGACGATAAAGAGGGACAAAAGAGGAAGTATCTCAATGTCTTCCAGCGTTAAAGCATCCCTTCTTGTGGCTCCAGGGGGAAAGTCCTCAGCTGCTAAGCTGCAGCTCTGTGAGGCCATGAACTACCACAATAGTATCAACTCCTTTAGTGTCTACATTTTCAGCTGCTGGCTTGGCTGTTTTTTTCCCCCCTTTTTCTCCGTGGCTAAGCTGCGGATAAAAACTGAGATGTTTTCCAAATGGCCCAGTTTTTGAGTTCCCCTCGAAATTCCAGCCCTGGCTCTTCCATTAGTTACAGCGCGGGGATCAGAACAAAGCTTTGGCCATTGAAAGCTGTTTGGATGGAAAAGGCTGCGGAGGGAAAGCTGCTGTCGCTGCTGCGAGCAGAGCCGAATGTCCAGAACCAGAGCCATGCTCTCATTTCTCTGTGAGAAATGGGTTTTTCTGAGGAGGGGGGGGGGGGGGGAAGAGTAAATATGTCAACATCTCTGTAGATAAGAGTGGAAGCCAAATACCTAAATGTAAATGTGCTTGGTTTAACATGCAACCGGCAGTGGAACATCATCATGTATGGCCTAGCACAACATGGCATCACTGGACCGATTTGGAGGCAAATACTATAAATAAGTAGCCAAATCCCTGAGGACAAGAGCTCATGTTAACATGTTATCTCATCAAGCCATTACATCTTGCATGACTGCCGTTGAGTAACAGATGTAAAATTCCATATTTTGTTTGGTTTCCTTTCCTAAAAATTTTAAGTTCAGATGTTCCGCTTCACAGCACTGCAGTTAAGTACCATTTAATTTTTTTAATGGGAATTTATGCTTACACTTTATATTAGTACTTTAAATATTGTGCTTTGTGCTTCACTACAATTATCAGACAGCTGTATTTGCATGCAGATTAGGGTTTTACTAATTATCTTCTAAAATATGACACATTGTTACAGTGTAAACAGTAGTTGAAGGCCCATCTAAGGTCGGGCTATATGTGGTGTGTGGCAGAGGTTAATGCCACACACTTGTCCCTACCAGGGATGGGAATAACGCTGTTATAAATAATGGAGTTACTTTTTTCAGTAACAAGTAATCTAATTCAGTACTCCTCCCATCTTAATAACGCTGTTACCGTTACTGCCGAAAAATGCGGCGCATAACTACATCTGAAGCGGTGTTTTTTTCATCAGACCAACTAGACCTCTGAGCAGAGAGGCAGAACTTAATTTCGTCCCATGTGAGTGGGCCGTGCACAAGACAAGCGCATAAATGGTAATGATTGGCTGAGGTTCAGTAAAATGTCTTGGTAAGCCAATCAGAGGCAGAGTTGGGCGGGTGTTCGAACACAAGTAACTTGCCCAACACTGGTCCCTAGACAAAAAAAACACTCAATAAAATAAAAACTCCACTGCGACCAGCTGCAATACCGAAATGCTGCGGTTAAATAATCAATGTCCAATAAATTAACCCTTTAGTTTTCTCTTCTTGTTCTTGTGTTTTATAGTTTGCTCCTGAAGAACTGAAATTTGATTTTAACTGTACTTTAACAGTTTGACATCACTCTGAAAGGGTACTCAATTACTTTGTATACTACTACTACTACTACTACTACTACTAGAAAGTTTTTTCCAGGAATTTTATTGTAGTATTTTAACATTGGTGTAATGCTATACAAATAACCACATGTAGGAACTCAGTTTCAGAATTCAGCTTTGTGGAACCCTTAATTCCTAAAAACTTTCACATTTTAATCTCATCAGCAATATGTGGCACGTCACATGGCTGCTGTAGAGTGTGCATTTGTGCGTGCGTGTGTGTGTGACCCTCTCTCTGCTAACCTCCAACAGCATCCAACGGCTCATTGGTCACAATTTGCGGGTGGGGGGAAAATCAGAGGCTTACAGGGAGGGGCTGCAAACCACAGACCAATTATACAGCGTCCCCTAACACAGCTGGTCACATAAGGAAAAACATCCTCCTCTATTGAGGGAGCTGGGCAGGAAAATATGATACACACTTTCAGAGTCCGCCAACTCGTCTCCCTCACTGAGGGGGGAGGTTTCACTGGAGCTACTTGCAGTTTTTCCTGTTTCTGTTGTGTTTTTTAAATGCAGACATGCCTATTTGACATTTTCTTGACACCTGCTCTGACAGGCTGAAAAACCAAAACGGGAAGCATTTCCATTTCCTTTTCCTCCCGTCCTCTGGCCCAGCCGCGGATCAGCAGTGGTGGCAGCGGCAACATCTGGCCACAAAACTGCTGACTTCTCCAGTTTGTCGTCAGCGCTGGCTAAGCCTGTGGCTTGATTTACATTTCTGGAAAACCAAACAAACCAACGTGATTGCCCTGACTACTTCCTCTGCATAATGGAAAAAAATGCAGTAAGGAATTCTCTTTCTCATTTCCCCCTCTAACCCCCTAAAAAAAGCTTTGGAATCAGACAACTTTTCTAAAAACACTAGGAGGAGTAAAGCTTTGAATGGGTAAAAAAACAGATGAAGGAGCAGAGAAGCGAGTGGAGGAAAAAATATCACTGGAGGGCAATTATCTGAGCTATTTCTGGAAGAGTGCTTTTCCATCCTCCAGTATGGACGGAGGGAGCAGGGAGGGTCTGTTTGGCAGCTGGCCGTAGGAGATGAAGGGTGGAGAGATAGGAGGGGGTAGAAAAGAAAGAAGTGAATGAGTGCATGCATGGGACGTCTGAAAACTGAAGGCTGTCCCGTGCGGCGAGTACAGCAGGGCTCTGAAAGGCCGAGTTAGTAGGCGTACAGAGGGAAAGATGAAAACAAGAAGTGGGAGGAAGGGAGGAAGGGACGGAGGTGAAATGGAGTGACGTAAAGAGACAAGAAAACAGAGGGACAGACGCCAAGAGAAGAGTAAGAAGTGCTGTCTCTACACAGCTCTGGAGTCTGCTCATCAGCCAAGAAATACACAAAGTTCAAACAGGAAACACAGGAAAATAAAGGTGAAAAACAATCTGAAGATCGCCAACAGAAGTTTGAGTGGTCTAAAAATGACCATAGAAGTATGAAAGCTGAACGACTGAACAAAGTGCTCACTGCTCATGGTGAAAATCAAACATCAACTTAGTACATGTGAACCATAAAACTGCACAAACCAACATTTCTATAAGAATAGCGTCTGAGAAGTTGTGCCAGTCGTCATGATTTGGCGTAACGAAAGAATAACTGCCAGGGTCATTAACATACTGCTCAGCATTCATGAGGTGCTTTGCACTGAATATTTATTGTTCAAAATGGGCGTGTACAGGGTGGGATAACAGGCTGATTCACGTACGCACACTTGTGGGTAATATGTGATTTATGAAGGAAACACTGCTTCCAGATGTGCGTACGCTTGTTTTATAAATATGAATTAATGGCGTCAAGCATTTTTTACAGTACACTTTTAGTAAGGTTCCTACGCAGACTTTTATAAATGAGACCCCAGGCCCTTATTATTTTGTCCCTGATCACATCTACAGTATTATGCATTTAATAAATTATTAGAATCTTAAATTGGTGAATGTTAGATATCAAATATTCTAGATTCTCAAATCAGCGCCGTTGCTTCCAATCCTAGAATAGACATGAGAAATATTCTTTCCAATCTTAAATTGGTGAATGTTAGATATCAAATATTCTAGATTCTCAAATCAGCGCCGTTGCTTCCAATCCTAGAATAGACATGAGAAATATTCCAGTAAAGAGCATTTTCTTGTAACCGATCCCCAACCAGCCCACTGAGGGTAGCTTTATTACCCAAACAGTCCGTCAAGACTCAGGTTCATGTAATCTACCACATAAATTCTCCCTGAACATTACAAAAACAATATAAGGAGAAGTAAGACATCAGATGAATCCAACAAGCTATAACATCTACAACTTTCCCTCTGTTTACATCAAACTTGCCTCTCTGTCACATCAGCTCTGCTGCTCATCTCCGAGTCCTGAGATCAAACTCGTCGAGTGAAGTCAGGCTAATTTACACCATGTTTTATGTAGTGCAAACACTTCAACGGAGAGATCAAGAGACGAGATGAAAGAGACGAAATGGGGAGGAGATAAAAAAACGACAGAAGATGAAGACAAGAAAGGCAAAGAACTCGTTAGCGAGTTGCAAAAGCCCAAAGCCAGAACGGACCCGATGGTGCAGAGTGAGACAACGGGCCTGGAGCTGCTGCTGAAGGCTTTAAACTAAAAGAAACAGCCAGGATTAGAAAAGTAGGTGAGACGACAGGCGGAGGAGAGAGGAGGAGGTTGGGAGAACAAAAAAAAAAAAGGGATAAAAGTGGGATGAAGAACCAGTCCAAACCTGGAGGAGAGGGAGAAAGAAGATGGGGAATAATGTGAGAGGAAATGTAAGGTAAAGAACAACAGAGCGATAGGGAGACACAAGAAAGTGGAGAAAGGTAAATGGGGGGGGAGGTTGAGATGGCGAAAGTGAAGGAAAGGAGGGTAAGAGACGGTGAGTGAGGGAGCTTTTCTTGAGTAGAAGAGCTGATCGCAGCAAGAAAAGGTAATTGTTTTTCAGGTGGTCGCCTGACACCGCCAAGCCATCTTCACTGAAAACTACAAAAGCAAAACACCCCACACAATATCCGTTGAGCTTTTGAGCACATACAGTATATAATGACTAAAAACATCATACTTTGTGATTTAAGTTGCAATGCTAGGAAGTTCCTAAAATGCTTTAAATAAGGAATTCTTCTGTGTTCCTGTACCAAGACAGAAGCGGACATCCTTAAAAGATTTGGTCACTTTTTAATTTATGGTGCAGCTTGCACACACTAAAGAATGTGCTACATTTGTATGAGATGTGCAACCTAGACAACAAGAACTGTAAACTCTACAGAAACCGGACTGAATTGACAGAGTATGTGTTGTTGATGACATGATACAAAGCAGAAATTCAGTGCGGGAGAATAAGGTTACATGAAGCAAAAACATTTTAGGCTATTAAAAGATCAAAGCTCGACATAGAAAACAGAAAAAAAAACAAGGTTGTCTGTAGTTTGCAAAAGGCCTGCTAACCATTGTGATGATGTGATTACCTTTAAACTGGTTCAAAACTCTTCATGTCAATGCCCTCCATTTAATAAAGGAGGAAAATTTCCTTTAATATTTTACCTCTACATGCCATCAACAAATTTGTTTATCAAAATGTTACCTACATGTTATCCTCACTGAGGAGTGTGTATATCGGGGGTAAGATTCTTTTCACGTGAGCAGATAACATTAGGTCATTAATGCTGCACATATGAATGGAATTGGATTTGTAATTCTGTCTTTCTGACTTCACAGAAGTAGACTAAAATGCTCGTAAAGCCACAAAATAATACATCAGTGAATACATGTGAAGGGAAATGTTCAACAAATCTCACTGAACAAAATGAAGACAATTTTGGAGCAAGCTTCAAACAATCCAGAGAGCATCAATGGTATTATAAATGATATTAACATAGTTATCTAAAATGCCAATAAAAGCCAGACTGAAGGCCCCACAGTGGCCAGAAACTAGAACTGAGTATCATTCAAAAATATTCAATACTGATCCCAATACTGTGACTTCAATGCAGGTTCCTAAACGTACCTACTTTTTTTATAACAAGTTATGAAACAAACAAAAATGACAACATCAAGGCATTATTCTTTTTTAATTTTCAGCTCCTACCTACTACTGCGTGTGTCTACGATGTGTGACGTTAGACAGACAATTATTAGCCACATTATTAGATCTTGGTAGAAGCATGCATGATTTCCTCCTTAGGTATTGAAATAGGGTATTGAACAACAAGGCAATTTTCAACAAGTACTCAGTACTTTAGAGGCAATTTGGTCACTGCCTAAATAGTGAGGAATTAGCTTCCCAGGGCTACCAGAAACTGGCCTGAACAGAGAAACAGAAGAGAGAAATTATTAAGTGCAACAGCAGGAGATGGGAAAAGTGGAAGAAAAGAAGAGAGCAACTCCAGGCTGATCTTCAGAGGTCGACAGCGAGCATTGAGGAGAGCAAAGCGTTGAGTTGAGCACTGGGAGCAGCCAGGAGCCTGGAGGAGGGACCGGGAGAGGGAGGGGAGGCCGGGGCAGCACAATGCCTCAGTGTAGCCCCTCAGCGAGGCCTCCAAACGTGGCACAATGGCTGCACTGTCAGCAAGCCTTCTCCTGCACTTCCATAGGTCTCCCTGACACCAGGCCTCTCCCCTTTTCTCAATAACCAGCACAACAACCTTTTCAGGGGCCGGAGCAACGGTCTGCTCCTCCACCCCGGCCTGAAAGAGACCATTCTGCGCTCAACGGTCGCTGTTTGAGATGGTTTTTGTCTTTCTTCTGTTTTTTTGTTGTTTTTTTCATTCCAGCGCTACGACGGACATGCTACGGGAGAATGGGGGATTATCTCCATCATGTTGCTCGCTAGGCCGTGGGGCATTTTCCTGCTCCTAATGGCTTGTGGGTAGTGTTGCTGAAAACTAAAAAACTGCAGGGGTTGAAAACACTGTTGTGCATTCAACGCGACAAAGTGCAGAGTTCAGCGATTTCTGTATAAATTGACCGAGCGAGCTTCCATTCAGGAAGAGAATGAATGATTCACAACAGCATCGCCCATGAATGTTTCATTGACGAAGCAGGAATGCGTTTTAAAAATTCAAAAGGGGTCGAACACTTGAGGAGAGAGCGCCCATTCTTAAAAATCACCAGTCAGGTCTTGTGCCACTGAAGCCCCCCCCCTTCAGATAAGATCAAAGCCAAAACATGAAAACGGAGATGGTGCTTCATTCATGGAGCATGTCTTTCGGGCAACGGCCATTAGCCAACTGGAGCGGCTCAAATCCAGCAGACTCTCAGCTCTGTTGTTGTTGTTGTTGGACTGGAGTTATCATGGCTGTTGCTTGCAAACTTTGATTAATACTGGGGTCAGATACACTTTTCAAATGTTTGGGATCTCCTTCAACAAAGCTTGATTGGATCCAGGCAGATGGGAATCCACATATCCATAGATATAGAGGACTACTCTACATGTCTGTCTAGGTCTTTGATGCTTTCAGGTTGTAGAAAGTCCTTTTTACGAATAAATGTAGTTTTGTACATGGAGAACAAAACACTGCCTGGTTGAACCATTGTACAAAGATCCTTTCGAGCAACAGTTGAATAAGAAGAGAAACAATCAACAGTCATTGGTGAAAGAAACAAGAGTCTTAGCAGATTCAGATTTTTTTAGTGTCAAGAGCCCGGTATCTAACAAGCTGGAATTAACATGCAACGTGTTGCTTTAGTAAAGCAATTCTTCAAACTTTTCACTAGAAACAGGAGGTTAGTCTAGGGTCACTGTTGGATTATCAAGTGGACAAATCCCAGTTTAATCCTCTTCAATCTAACCACTGAGCAGGCTGCAGAGGGCCTCAAAGAACGTACGCAACATTGAGAGCTTTTTAGCTAGAGTTTTGCTTCAATATTGATCGAGGTTCACTTACATGGCTGCACGATACCTATTTTTGATTATTTAGAACAATACTGCAAAAAAAAAATCATCAGTGTGATTTTCACGAGGCCCTGTACCAAACTACGATTTTTTTCTTTAGTCTGTAGGCTAGGATTTATAGGTTTGGATGTCTCTGCAGCGCCACAACACTATATTCAGTATGGTTTGAGACATATTTAGCATTTAGCAAATATTGCGCCCCCCTTGCAATTTGGATATTGCACTAGTCCATATTGCGATAAAATTGTGATTAATTGTGCAGGCCTAACGCTTTTCTGGAATGGAAAACTAATTCAACATCCAAGATCCGACGGTATTTTCCCCAGTCATGCATCACTGTAGGGACATCCACTGAATGTAAGTTTGAATCATTGAAGTTTTCTTTTGGGGGACTAAACTATGTCAAATGTAAATACATTTGGTGTCTGAATTAAACTGTATAGATATATTATTGTTATATTGAAGGAAAGAACACATCAATATAACAGCTGATTTATAGCTTTTCAGTTGCCAGACCTATATCTCCACATCGCTCAGTGTTGGAGTATTTGGGGGGAGGGGGGGGTAGGCGGCATAACCAGGCATGTTAGAGGGAGGATGCAAAGTTGGATGCAAAGGGTCTCTCCACTAATGCAACAGCGGCAGAATCGTCACTTAACAATGAGACATGTGATCTTTTAATCATTAATTGCGGAGCCACAGAATGGTCCATTGTATTTAGGACATAAGGGTACTGTAAAGAGAACACTGGTTTCCTTTTGCTGTCAAGTTCTCCACCCACTGTCTGTCCTTGAGCCTTGTATGCAGGATGAATAGGACACTTGGGCAGCAGGATGCAGATTAAAGCCTCATCACACAGACACTGTTGAAGTGTCCTTGAGCAAGACCCTGTATCACACCGCCAGCGTCCGTGTGCTGACGCCGACCTCTGACCTCCCTGAGGACCAGCAAGAACACAAAAACTAATTTTCCCATGAAGATCGATAAAACATCACATTACCGCCCTCTAAACGGGAAGTGCTGTAACGTGTCATCATTTGTGTCATCAATCATCTTGTCAGAGGAGGAGTGTGGGCTCTTTTTTAATCCCCAAACAGTCACTCTTTATTGATTTTGGTCACAATTGGAGCGTGGGTGTGGTTTTAGGGTTGCTTCCTATTTCTCTGTTTCGGTTTCTTCTTCAGTTTGCTTTTGTTTCCTTGTCAGTCCTTTTTTCTTTTTTCGTTGTTTGAGTTTTGTTTTTTTTTGTGTTTCTCAGCTTTATCTATTTTGAGGGATCAACCCGTGAAGCAGTCAAACCTTTCGGTTTGTCTGTTTTAGTCATTATTATTTGTTGTCTGCTGCGGCGGCTCAAATTCCTGTGAGCTGGAATGAGCTAGAAACATGAAACATTGGGGAATCCCTGGAAATGGTGTGCATGTGCTTCTATAGAAATATGAACCCAATCGGCCACAGGGTTGTAATTAAGGCTTCAAAATGCAAACTTTGAAAGGCCACGCCCCCCCACACCGTAAGTCCGATTGACTTGAAAGGTCTCACACAGGTGCAGCTTAATGTGCTCTACGAAAAGCCTCAAGGATCATTAAGGTCAGCCAAGAAAATGTTTCTGCCATTTTGAATTTTTTGAAAAACACATTTTTGAGATGTCCTACACCGTAGCTCCGATTGCCACCAAATTGTCAGTGAATTATCAATAGATCAAGCGTATTACAAGTTGTATAAAGCATGTCCATATCTCAATTACTTGAGTTACAATGAACTTCAAAAAGGAGCGTGGCTCTGGACATAAATGAAAAATCAGCAACAGTAAGTTTATATACATGCACCACTAGGGAGTGCTACAAGCGCAAGATAAGTGAGTGGCATTACACATTTTACTAAAAATCACATTAATTGTCCAATCATCACAAATCTCTCAGGGTACGTCCTCATAAGTACCTGAACCACGCCCTGAAAGTTGCTGAAAGAGAGCGTTTTCTTAAATATTCAGTATATTTTTCTTGAAGAGAAACTACTGCTAAAGACTCAACTGCTATAAAAATATTTATATACTGTATTAGAAATATAAATGAGCAGACTTATCAAACTTCTCGGTGGGTCTGGGACCAAATACAGTGAATAATCACAGAGCCCAGGGTTTACGAAGGGCCTTCAAACTGCAACCACATGACTCACCACAGTGTGAGGGAGAAAAAAGGTAAGGGGGGGTGGCCTTAATCACTAAACAGCTGGCTCTATGGGCTCCTATAAAGCTTTAAGATGGTACCTAAAACCAACATTAACTGAAAAGGCTTTAAGTTTTTAAAAGAACCACAGGAAACCAATTTCCACCTACACCAAACCAACTGAAAAAAAAAAACCTTAGCTTTTCTCCTCGCTGCAAAAAAACCCCATTAAAAGCTGTCTGAAAGGCTTGGTGTGGATCAGTCCTCTGAATGCATGTTGTGGGGGGAGGGGGTGGGGGGGGCGCAACAGCCAGAGACAAATCCTGGCAGAGAAGGTGGAAGAAGAGAAAATCCCACAAGAGTTAAGAAGCAAAAAAACAAACAAAAAAAAAACCTCACAAAACTGAGCATCTGTCCTCCTGTCGCAGGTGATTATTCCGGGCGACAGGAGAAGAGCCGCCTCATCATTATGGAGTGAAGCCACCGTCTTGTGCCAGAAAAACTAAACAAAAAGCGAGTGGCTTTGACCCCAGTGGCAGAGGAGGAACGGCTGGTGTTGCATCAGACACGAGCAAACACTCTGCATCCATCTCGCCTTCGTTCAATCCAGCATCTGCTGTTTGCATTGAGGATTATTAACTGAGGGACTGAGAAAACATAATTAAATATGGATTCATGTAGGTTAGGTGTTGTTTATAAGGAGTGTGCTGGTGGTTTATATTACAGGTAACGGTGGGAACAAGTGGAGAGCACAAAGTTCTTATCTAATTAAATTCAGAAGTATTTAACATGATAGGCAGGAATGGAAAAGGACCACTTTAAAGATGCTAATACAACAGCTGTTATTTCATGAGTATGTGTTTACTCAACATCCATCGCAGCTCCTTAATATGCGCGCAATATGGAGGAGACTTGGACATCAGATCTGATGCTAACAAAGATAAATAGACTAACAGCTTGAATAAAAATATTTATTTTTTAAGTGGATATCAGACATATGCAGTCGAGTAAATAGCACAATACTTGAACTGTAGTAGTAGGTGGGGTTTGGTTGGCTTGAGGACGCGGTGAAAAAGAACCCTAGGGCGAAATTACTCCAAACCATCACTTTAAATAAAGTACAAGTGTTAAACAAAGTGTAGTACTTGGGTTAATGTATTTAGCTACTTTACAAAAGGGACTACTGAATATCTGTCAAGTTATATTTCATAGTTCATTTTCCTCTTTAAGAATAAATTCGTTTAATGGTGGTTTTAATAGTTCTTGTTTTATCGTCCATTTTCATAATGTATTTAGTCTGTATTAAAAACATTATTAAATTGTATCTATTTGATCTAAAATGAGCCGATTGATTGATTAGACGGTTATTAGTCAAAGAATACCAGCGGATGATTGGAATTTCCTGCTGCAGCAGCAGATGTAGACTATGTTCAGTGGTGCAACTAATAATTTTGTCTATTAAATGTCAATACATAATTCTAAAAAGTCCAAACAAGACTGTAGCCAAAACTGCTGGATTTGTTAAACCAACAGTCCAAAGCCCAAAGACATTCGATTTCCAACAACATAAAACACAGAAAAGCAGTTAATCTTCACATTGGAGAGACCGGAACCAAATTATTATATCCATAATGTTTATGAAATGGCCAATAATAGTCTATCAAAATGGCTGTAAACCTTCTGTCATCAACCAATCAATAATGTACCATATCTCAGTACACTCAATGCAAGGCTAATATTGCCACACACACACACGGGGATTTTCTATCAGTGTTCCCAGGACTCTGAACGCTGATTTGTCCACTTTGACTTCCGTTTGAAACTTCCTTCATTTCCCAGAATGACTCATAGAAACTAAGAAATGGTGTGAACCTGTATTTGTGTACTGAAATATATCAGTTGGGATTGTACAGTGTCAATGATCAGTCAGATCATCTGCACAATGGTTCATGTTATGATCCGGTTTTTGGACTGTTAACATGGAGCAACGAATACGACTGATTGTTTATTCTAAAGAGACCGGGTACAGACACCTGACTTGTTCACCTGCTCACAAGTATAAAACATCCACCAACCTTTTTCCCAGGGTGCTGAGCGGCGTGCTGAGGCTGAGTGGAGCCCGTGCAGGTTGGCGGTTGCGTCCCGTCAGTTTGGTGGCAGACGGCTCCTTCTTCGGGGTCTCGGCCTGGCGAGCCGGGCTTGCGCCCGGCTTGATGTTGAGGTCCTTCAGGACGTCGTAGTTAATCTTGTTGGAGATCTTCTTCTGCTCCAGCATCTTCTCGATGGCCTCGTCTGCGGTGTTGGCTCGGATTGGGGGGTGCCTCTTGATGGGTCCTCTTCGCTGTCGGGGGAAAAAGTCCAAAAGTACAAAACAGCTGTTATAAAAGAACAACTTCTGCCATAATGAGTAGTCAATCTAACTTTACAAATTTGACTCCAATTCCACTCAGAAGATGAGGGTCAAAGGCTATCTGGCAATGTTTCGTTTTCTATTAGATCAATTAGGTCGCAGATGAAAAGGAATTGCGAGAGGAACATCATCGGCAAGCAAATGCACAGCTGAACACATTTCTGTGATCAGACATTTATCTCAATTAGGACGCCATATTGGGGTTCTCATCCAGCTTCAGTTATTCAACCTTGACCTCACTCCACATTATGGCTACAGATCAGCAGAGATTCTCTTCACTGGAACGAACAACGTTTAAACACATTTCACAATGACATGGGTTTAAATCTCACAAGTTTATATACACATCGACTTCAGGCAATTTAATTGGAAATCCTGTGCTGATAGTACACTGACCCTCCTACAACAGCTGCTAATCAACTCACGATGTGAAGTGTTATAAGCCACAAAAGTATGCTTGCTTTGTCATGCACACACACATTACAAGAATGTCCTCTGTTTTATTCATTTATTCACTCATTTGTCAGTGAAATGACAGAGCGTGGCTGCTTGGATCGGCGTTGTCAGGAGGTTGCATGTCTCATTAGATCTCTGTTCCACTGCAGTTGAGCCAGCTAGTTAAAACCAGTGAACAGATGTTGGCTCAAACAAAGGGCCTGTGCCAGAAAACCAGTAACGGGACATGAGAGGCTGCCAGTCTGTCTGTTTTTAGTCTGATCACCTGTCTGTCTCACTCTGCATCTGTCTCACAGCGTCACTATGACTATATACACAGTTGTGCGCAGTCCAACATCACTAACCTTATAAATCATATTGTTTGGTAGAAGTGATATTGCTACATTGCAAATAATTTACTAGTAAGTGTTGTGTCATAGAAATCCAAGGGACCAAACAGTCATGCTGCTAATTCTGTGGAATTGAATCTGTAATTGGAAGGGGCATGTTCAAAATATCAGTGTTGTGTTCAATTAGTGAGGTGATTGATTCTGTGAAGAAACAAGTGTCAGTTATGGCCCATATAAGGAAGGAAGGAAGCAAATGTAGTGCATTTCACTGAAATACCCAGCAAAATGGGTTGTTCCAGACATTGCTGTGAGGAACAGCGGACTTTGATTAAAACGTTGATTGGAGAGGGGAAACCTATAAAGAAGTGCAGAAAATGATAGGCTGATCAGCCAAAATTATTTCAAATGCCTTAAAATGGCATCCAAAGCCTGAACGATGTGGTGAAAAAAGGGTCAACTAGAATTCAAATGGATGGAAGAAAAGGCAAAATGGAAAAGGTTTAACCAATGATCAGCTCCAGGAAAATCAAAGAAGACTTGGCTGGCTAAGGCCCATCCCACATCCAGGACATGGTCCGATCATATACCCCAGCCCCAAAACTCTAAATTAAAAGGATAGGATTAAGTGCTCCTTTGTGGGTTGAGGAAACTTCTCATGCTTAAGATAACTAAACGATTTAAAAGCGAAAAACAAGGCTTATTTTAGGGCTGCATGTTGACCTTTTTGGAGGTCCATGCTTTCCAAGGACTGCGACAATATGCAACCGGCCACAAGCCACACATTTTGAGATTCACTTGTTTTGATTAGGAAATCAAACGAGTACACCAAGAATGTCTTTAGTTGAGGACTGTCCTGTGAGACATAATGGTTATATGAAGGCGTAGGATAGGTGACAGACACCTTACATCTGACTGGTGCTTTCTCTGCTGACAGACTGTCTGTGTTTGGCTCTGTTTGCTTGAATGTTATGAGACCACCTGTAAGTGTCTGACCATCACTCCGTCTGTGCTTCCTGTCTTTGCCAAGCTGCGACAAGCTGCCCTTTCTGTATCTCTTAGTGTTTAAGGCCCTATGCTGTTACCTTCTTTTCTTTGTAGATCCCGAGCTCCTTCTCCTTCGCTATCTTTGCTTCCTTCTCTGAAAGCAGAAACAAGAAACTGAACATACAAACTGAGATAACATCAATTTGACACAGTGAGAGATCACCGCTGGATGCTGATAGGGTCAGTCGGACGTTTAACTATGTTCGACTGACAAAAAACTATGTGTGGAAGGTACGTTTTGGGACAACTGAGCCACTGCAGGCAAATAAAAGTTAAATTCTGCATTGAAACACAACCAGCACAGAATTGTTGTACTGTGAACGTACCTCTCTGCTCTTTGAGGTAGTCAGAGTTTTCTGCCATCCACAGCGCCGTCTTCACTTTGATTTCTGGGTCACTCAGCAGATACTGCAGAGAGACAGTGGAGAAGTGCATATATTTAACAAAAAGGCTGGTATTTCTGTGGGTTAGGTCAAATGCTTTATCTCTTAATCTAAGCTGTAGCCGGGCTGACGGAAGGTCAAAGCTCTACTGAGCCAAGTATTCCCATAGCTCTTAGTAGTAACGACTTTATGAGATTCTACAATGATAAAATTATAACTTTTAGAAACAAAATTGACCAAGACCTGCCTTTAACTGGCACTGACTTATCTCTAAACACAGGAACATATAAACAGCTGTAAAACCAGATGTATTTTTAGACTGGTTTGCTTCACTTGATCTTTATCAATTTAATTTAATTATTTCTTCAGCTAAACCATCAACCTGCCTCTTAGACCCCATCCCGACTAGGCTACTTAAAGAAGTTTTACTCTTATTCAACACTTCTCTACTAGATATAACCAATCTGTCTTTATTAACAGGCTATGTACCACAGTACTTTAAAGTAGCTGTAACTGCCTTAGCCATCTATTCTGTTGGTTACAATAACGCTCTACTCACAAAAGCCAACAGCTGATCCAGATGAGCTAAAAAATGTCATATCATGTACTTCATGTACACTTTGATGGATGTTTGCAACTAGAGATGTTCCAATACTGGTATCGGTATTGCCTCCAATAGTACCTAAACCGCTGGTATTTGGAAGTAATGGAGGGTACGCACCAATCCAATACCACATGATAAAGCCCTAAAGAAAATCTACATCGGAAGAAATTCATTTATGTTCTTTTTCTGTTACCGAGTGTCAAACTGGATGATAAAAAACTTCTGTGGCGTTCATCGTTTGTTCATCTTTCATAAGGAGTTTAACCTGAGTCAGATCAACAACAAAAATACGTAGCAATCACATCCATACAGGGAGATTAGTACACAGCTGTTAAAACATAATAAAATATAGGACTTACTGGTATCAGATCAGTACTCTGTATGGGCCAATAAACATGTTCAGGTATCAGAATCAGTTTCGAGCAAAAAATGGTATCAGACCATCTCTACTGGCGACTTTGTAGAAATGTTTTTCTTAGAAGCATATGTAGGACAATCATGATGCTTGAATAATAATCAAATACAGTATATTACAAATACTATTGTACTTGGTAACATAGGAATAAATGCCTAAAACTTTGAAAACGGCTAAGAATAAGAAAGGAAAGAGTCACAGACCTGTTGCCCTATTATTTGTGTATAAATGTGAAATCCCCAGGAGGCACCACAATCTTCTAAATTTTAATTATAAACTATCTAGAAGAGTTCAATCAACATGAAATACACAGAAACAGACGTACATCCTAAGATTGCAGTTTCATTTAATTGCATTCTGATTAAGTTAGTCTTTTGTTCCCCATTCAATCTGATTTTATAATTGATTATTATGTTGATTTTAATTTGCATTTTGAAAGCGGCTCTTTTGATAGAGAGTTTGGGAGAGGAGCAGAAATGTTGAAGAATTCCCTTCTCAATGTTGGATGGGCATCAAAACACATGATGAAACCTTCAACCAAAGTTTCACTGAATCCCTTTTAATGTTTTGAGATATCCTGCTAACAAACCCAAAACTCTAACATTAACATTGTAAATTCAGAACAAAAAGAGTTCAAAACCAGAGGACATATTAACCTCTGTATGGTATTTGGGTTAAATTGACCCATTTCATATTTTTACAAGAAGAATGTAAATGTAAATGTGCTGTATTTATATAGCGCTTTTCCAGTCTTAACAACTGCTCAAAGCGCTTTTACATCTACAGGAAACATTCACCATTCACACATATTCATACACTGTGGCCGGGGCTGCCGTACAAGGTGCCACCTGCTCATCAGATAAACATTCACACACATTCACACTGCGATGCACAGCACCGGGGGCAACTCGGGGTTCAGTGTCTTGCCCAAGGACACTTTGACAATGGCTGCGGGGGCGGGGATCGAACCACCAACCTTCTGATTGGCAGGCAACCGCTCTACCACTGAGCCACAGCCGCCAGCCCCTTAAAAAGAAAAATGTTACAATTTAAATTTTTTGTACCTGCAAATCAACGACCTTACCTTATTTCCTATGATAAACATTTATTCCTGACTCAATTCAGAAAATTATTGTGGATATGGCCACATGATTTATAACCTTATGATAAAAACTTTAAACTTTCAACTTTTTAATTGTGTTCTAGTAGAGACCGATTGCATTTCCTAAACATATGTTATCTCAATTGTTTGAAACTGAGATAAAGAAAATATTTGTTAATAGATTATGAAATAAAATACTATTTTGGAATTTTTTTTTAAAACCCCAAAAAAGTCACGGGTCAGTTTGACCCGAGGGATACGAGAGGGTCCCGAAGATGAAGACAAGACGAGGGTCAAGGCATCTTCAGGAATCGGGAATTTTTGTTCAGAAGAATCATTTTGATTTCTTCATGTAACTGTTAAACTTCTGTGCCCCAGTTGTAGGTTATTAAGCAGCGGGTACCTACCAGCTCTATCTCGCGGTCATCTATCCCACTCAGGTCCAGCTCCCCACTGTCTGCAGCCCCATCTGTCACACAAACAAATAACAGATACACTTTAGACAATTATCTGTAACACACGTTTTCACGGCAGCTTGCCCATCCCAGAGGGGTTCAACAGGAAACCGCATCGGCCTGCTGAATCTCTTCCTCGTGGAGCATCTTCCATCCGGGGTTAATAACCAAATAAAACAGCATTGGGACTTCTGATAAGACCTTAATAGGCTTAACTGGCGTCTAAGCGGATCTACCTTAAACACACTTTCTTTCCAATTACGATACGCTTCCTAGATTGCATCGTGCTTTATTTTGAAACATGCTGAAACGGCAATTTGCATTTTTCATGCTGCGATGCCCAAGTCTCCCGCTTTTCCCTGTGTCTCTTTGTGATGGAGCTGATTGCATGAGTGAATCAACAGACACTTTTAATGCGCTGATAAAAGAAAGAAGGTGTTTTGAAATCCCCAGGTGTGCATATAGTTCCATTTTGGAAGAAAAAGGGTTCTGAGAAAATGTGATTGACTTTGATAAAAGGAAATAAAAGGGAGGGAGTGGGTGCAGGCTTAGACAGTAGAAGAAAACCATCAGAGGAAATTCAACAGCTTTCACTCCAAAAGATCCTCCACCTTGATTAGCAGTTTTGGAACAAAGTGGAACTCTTCTCTCGCTGCCTGCAGACATCAGACAAGTCAATCAAAGGAGTAGAGATGGAGGGAAATGTTTTAAAGAGGCAGCAAGCGGCAGGTTTACGGGAGCCGTTTAACTTCTGTCAGCTTTCTGCCTTTGACACGTTCACAAGGGGCCCCACCTTCCTTGAGTTCAAACTCCCAACAGGGCAGCAGCTTCAAAAGACGTGCCACCTGAGTCCCCGGGCGGCATTCCCGCTTCATTAAGGAGAGCCAGGTGCACAGACAGGAATCCACCCATCCTCAGACAGTAAAGGGTGTGTTCTCCCACAGCCGAGGAGGTGAGAGGGGGGAGGGGGGATAATCTAGTCCGCCATTTGAGTTTGCAGATTGCGGCTTCCTTCAAAAAAACGAAAGGAACAGACAGGTCAGTCGCTATCTGCCGGGCCCAGCCCTCTCAGAGCTTCTCTCTGTGAAATGCGAGGGGGAGATAAGATGGAGACAAGCCCTGGGAGAGATTGGCAGCTCCGGGAGGCGGAGAGGCAGAGAGACGAGGAGCTGATAACGCCGGTCCAACCCCGCAGAGAGGAGGGAGGGAGGGAGCATCACCCTGTTATTATTCAGCTTGGCTTTGATATATCTACACTCGCTAATTTGATCAAACCTAGGAAAGAATTGTTCTTGGTGAGCGTGCAGAACAATCTGCAGACCTCAGCATTAGGATTTTGTATTGACTGCCAGGAAGGTTAGGTTAAGAAATGAGACAGGAAGAGTTATTTTTTTCACTTTACTGCATTTTCGTCCTTTTATTGACAATGTAGAGAGTTGACAGCCCAGGAGACAAAGGTCCCGGACCAGAATTAAAGCCAGGCTTTCAGAGACAAGGCTAGGCCCGGAGACAGTTAAAATACATTTTTGTTTTCTTCCTTACTTTAAAACAAGAGTCTACAACCAACAAGTTATAATTTACATCAAAAACTATGTGCTTTAAAAAATAAGTGAAGTTTAAGACTCTCTCTACATTCTCTCTCTTTTTCTAAGAAAAAAGGGTTTGTTTAAAACCAAAAATGACCACCTCCGTTAAAAGGTATTTTTTTCGTGAAGAGAATCCCCGCAAATTAAATTTAATAAAAGGGGCAGTTCAGATGTTAATAGAAAATAGCTCATACAACCACACTGAACAAACGTCTAATCTATCCCTTTAACATGTCAAGAAAAAAAAAAAGAAAAAAAATCTCTAAAACCCTGATTCACAGACATCTAGTACAGAGTTTGACAGACATGTCCTTCAATGTCCTTGTTGATGAACACAAGGAAAACCAGACAAAAGGTGAAGAGACACCAAAACATATTTCCATTCTATTTTAAGTTCTGGAGACAGATTTTTTAACTGTGGATACCACTGTCCAACAACATAGCCACTGTACCTTTTAGAAAAGAAAAGAAAATGGCTGCAGTGACATGGAGGTCATTTCATGCTACTTAAACAGAAGACGACAGGTAAAAGCTGCACTAAATGAGACGTGTCCTTAAAACAAAAACATCTGCAGCCGTTTGGCCTTCATTAGATCAGTGGAAGCAACAGAAGGCCAAAGACACTTTGCGTCACTCTGTATAAGAACAAGTGGATTACATCATCGCATTAGCGGCCAGAAAGTGGCCAAAATGTAGCAGCACTTTCACGAAATGTCTAAATCCTGAAGAACGCCTATAGCCCCTCCCTGATGACCTCGTCCACAGTGAGAAACTAGCTTCCTCTTGCTGTCCAGGCTGGCAGATGAAGCCAGAGGCCGTTTGGCAGCAGAGATACAGCTCTGCCTGCATATCAAAACAGAAAGAAAAAAAAACAGGATTCTCCAAACATCTTTTTTCCTTGTCCGAGGAGCTTCTGCTTTCCAGCAGTAAATCCTTCTGGGACATGCCTCCATCCTCATACTGAGGGAAGAGGAGGGAAGGATCCATACTCCAAGAGAGTGCACGCGTGGGAATAAAACCTTTCAAAACAGAGAAGGAGCGAGGAAGGGACGGAGGGATGGAGGGATAGGTGGCTGCTTAAATTTTCATTCTGATGGAGAGCTGGACTATTAATCATGAATATATTCATCTGTTTCACCAGACTTGACAGCTTTAAATGAACAGAAATGGGTGTAATTTTATCACAGGACTTAAAGGGCCAGTTCCTCCAAATTACAAACTAGCATTAGCGCCTTGCCGTCGTATGCGTCTGCCAACCAGTCAAGTTTAAGTTTACATCCTGACTCATGATATATACAAAGTTAAGACGTGGAAGCAGATTAATGAAAAAAAAAGTATTTTTTTGGCAAAACATGGACTATACATGGACTTTTGCTATTCACACTACATGACTATTCAATAAGATTTTACATAGTACAGGCACCTTTCAAACACACACACACTGGGATTTCCATGCAAGGTGGCGCCTGCTCATCAAATAAACATTCACACACCAATTCGGAGTTCGGTATCTTGCCCAAGGACACTTGGATAGTGTATACTGGTATTTGTTCACATGGTGTTCAGCAGAAGTCTGAGGAGATGCCAAGTCAAATTACTGCCGGCCTGACAAGAAATCGGGTAACAAAAAGAGGACGCCGCCGTAGCAGCAGTCTGCGTCGACGGCATACCCTCAAGGTGTTAACTCTATCGCCCTGTTGTCTCTTGGTCCTCGCAGACAGGCAACCTGACCCCGCATTTACCGCCCCCCTCCTCCCTCGACTCCCACACATCACTGTGTCCCAGGCAGCGGCAGGCCTGTCTGATGTGGTCAGGAGACTGAGATGCTTCACTGCCGAGGCTCTCCAACGCCAAAGAAGAAAACACAAAGAAACAGAGGAAATGTGCCCTGCGGGAACAAACGCTAACAGGTGTAGGAGACGGCCTTTTGAAGGCAGCGAGGGAGGGAGAGAACAAGAGATTTTAAAGAGCCAGAAGGGGGGAGGGAGAACGAGAATAAAAGATACAGAGTTATTAAAAGATAATGAACAAAACCAACAATGTGTTAGTCTGTCTCTCTGAACGATCTGACTTCCTGTCTAAGCCTCTCAGCTTCAAGCCAATTGGTCGCCGAACACGTAAATCTTTAAAAAAACTTTTCAAAAATGCATACTTTTATTTTTTAGACTCAGTAAAAGTCTTAAAAACAGCTGGTCACTATAGTTTTTTGTTGTTGAAAAAACAGCCTTGCAAAGACTAGAAAACACTACCACCACCACCACCACTACTACTACTACTACTACTACTACTGCTGCTACAACAACAACAACAACAGGTGTATTGGGTAAATCTAACAGATGAAACTTAACCAGTTGATTACTTACATTAAAATTACATTGACATTTTTTGTATCACAAGTTTTGCAAAATTATTTTTAAACATGCAATTGAGGAATTATCTTATGCTAACTTTGGTGAATTTAAATCTACAGATACAAAGACAGCAGGGGTTTGCTCTTTTCATGGGACATTAAGAAAAATACAATATTCCAACATATCCCTTTTAAGAGATAGAAAGGAAAGTTGTAAGACTGCAGAAGACAATGCCTAAGAGATCCAGAGAAAACTGCAACAGCAGAGTAGGGGTGAAAGAATTAGAGAAGTAGGCAGAGAAAGACAAAGAGAGGCTGAGCAGTAAAGATTAAGAGAGAAAGAATGAGGTAGGTAGGAGACAGAGAGAGACTGATGGAGGAGAGCAGCAGGAGGGAAGACATGGAGGAATGAGCAGAGAGCAGCTAAGTGAGAGGGGAGACAAAGGAGGCAGAGAGAAGAGACAGAGGACGTTAGGAAAGACATTGAGAGAGAACGTTAATACAAAAAGGAGGAGGAGAAAGGTTGCGACAAAAAAGATGGAAGAGAAAGGGAGGCTCACTGATCTCCTAATAATCCTGACCCGGGTTTCATTTGGGATCTGAGGAGAAGACAGAAAGGAATGACAAGAAGAGGAACAAAAATGCTATCCTGGCTAAATTAAAAAGAAGGCCCAGTCTGACTCCTCCACATCTCCTGTCCTGTCCTATCCCTCCCTCCTTCCTTCCTTCCATTCCTCCCTAAAAACAAAGTGTGTGTGTGTGTGTGATCTGGACGATGAATGGGCCTGTGTAGCCCCAGTGCTGCAGGATCAGCCATCATCCACACTTCAAAAAGGAGCCCACATTATCCAGACTTACAGCTCTTGATGTCAGCAACAATCCTGATCCTCTCCCGCCTCCCCCCCCCGACCTGCAGCAAGCTCGGCCACATGGCGGTACACTTCAAGGTAGACATTTCAATTTGTCAGGATTCTGCCTTTGAGATGGGATGGTGACTGTTGAAGGTAAAGTGAAATCACCGGCTGCAATACAATCGCTTCAGAGGGATAAAATGAATGAAATATTACCTTCGAAAAAAATGCTGGCTCTTCAATGAATGCATTTTTTTTGTACACGTTTTAAATCTGATAGGTGAAAAGCACTGTGGTGTTTTACAAAAAAAATGCTCTGAAAAGGAGATAAAAAGCCTACAGCTGCAAATGCTTGTTTCCATTATTGCTCATTTTTGATGAACCGGTTAGTGTACAAAAAGTAACAACTACAAAAACTGCGGGTCTCAAGTTATCAGAGCTGAAAACGATGTCGTTTGAAAGGTATGATTTGGCATTTTGGGAAACATGCTGATTTAAGTTAAGTATGGAGCTTGAACGGGTGGTGCTTGGATTAGCGCAAAGACTGGGAACAGAGGAAAAAGCTAAAAACTTCAAAAGCTGACTGAAACACTAATCTCGTTGGCCTAATCTGCACACAAAACGACAATTTGTGGATTAAGAGAGAGTTAGGCGCTGGTACTATTTGACAAACAGTTAATCCATCTGCCCAGTACTTCTGTGCAGCGCAGTGGGCTCAGTGTGTGCTGCCAGATGCCATCTGTTTCTAAGGAAGGTCTTTGTAATAGGTACATATTGGATGGCACCAAACCTACAGGTACCTTTCTGTAAGAAGGATGTGGAAACAAACCAAGTATTCCATTTCTGAGGATTTCAAATGGAGACGACCACAATCATTAAATATTCAAAGCTAAAGAGAGGCAAAGTCCCTCCCCTTCCTCTGGGTCACCATGGGGCCTTATGTCAGAAAAATATGAAAAATAGTGAAATATTATATAAGAGTTCTTTTCTTTAAGGAATTGTGCCGGGAGTTACTACACATGTGATAATGTTAATTTAAAAGAAAATTTCGCAAGTTGAGAAAGTTGCAGTTTGTCGCAAGTATTAGACTGAAAATTGAAAAGTTGGAAAAAGGACTAAACATCCCAAAGTTGCATAAGTGACGTTACAACTTTCTCTAGGTGAAGCTACGATGCCTGTGTATTTTGTGCCGGGATGTATCGTTACTCACATGAGCAACAGGTCTTGCTCATGCTCTCTTCCTGGCTGAGAAACAAATACGCTGGATCACACATCAGGTCATTGAACGTTACATTTGTGTGTGGAACATAGCTGCGTTTACTGGCTAGCAAGCAAGGTGACGGCACTTTGATAATGATGCTACAAACCCAACAATAGAGGAAGCTCTCACATTGTTGGTAATAGAGAAAGAAAATGCCATTTCATAGGCCAAAACATTTGTAACATGCAAATATGAGTTCATTTGAAAAAAAGATGTAGCATAAAAACTCCTGTTTGCGCGACCCTTTACACTACAAAAATCAATCAACCTTTGTTTTTATCTGCAGTACGGATAAATCAGCGTTTGCCTCTACCTCCTGTTGCATTTATGCTAAGACGTCTCCGGGTCAGATCGTCCAACACAACAAAAACAGCTCCTGGTGTGGAAGTCCTGCCCTGCAGCAGTATGAGGCGATAAGGCTCGGTGCCAGCTCTGCCCCTGTCGAGGCAATAAACAGAGTGCTAGATTGTCGCTGACACGGGCGGGCCGGGCCAGCCCATTAAAACCTGACCTCCCAGACCTTGGAGAAGCCAGACTGAGCGTACGCCCACTCAACCACCTGCTCCTCCTCCTCCTAAACCCCTGTTGGAGCAGGATGGGGAGCGGGGAGATACTAACAAGGAGCTGGTGGATGATAAGAGTCCTGGAGGCACAATGGATCCCACTAGTATTGATCTATGATACAAACATACATTCTTCCCAGTATTCTTATTGTTAACAAATTCCAAGACCTGTACTGTGCTAACAATTGTTGTGTGTGTATCACAGCCTGATATGTCTTCTTCCTGAGCCACACTGTTAAACTGGCTAACATGTTCCTTCATTACCATAAACACCATACACAATCCTGCTGCAACACATACTAGATCACCAAATGTGGACTGTCACACCCTAAGTGTAAAATGAGCTTTTCTAAAGGGAGTCTGGCAACTGCAGATCTTTGCGACCTGAGGTGGTCGTGCTCATGGAAACACTCCTGCTTCTGTCCACAGGGGTGCCAACATCAGCAAAATTAATTTAACTTAAGAAATCTCACATTTTGCATAGTGTTACCTTCTTGTACATGCTCAATATCTGCAACCTTCCACCAACTTTACATGAAGAAAATATTCACTAGGTTTTGAGATGTTCTAATCAACAGACAAACAGGACAGTAACCATAACCTCTGAGTCGGGGTACTAACCCTCTGTCTGGGTTTCCATCCAAATGAGCAGAGTTTTAAGGAAAAACATCAACAAATGTGGTTAATTGAATTAAAATGCAAACTGGGCATGACTTTTTCATTAGCTTGGGTTATGTGACTGTATTCAAGAGGACATGACAATATTAGATTATTTAACGAGAATCTGCGGTCCACCGTGACATTTTTATTGCAGTATTATAACAAGGATGGCATTTATAATATTTTAATGAATGAATTTGTCTCCACTGTGCACACATGGAACAAATGTCAGGGGCCGCTGTGGTTACCTGGTATGTGTCCTCGACCACAGGGGCTCACCTGTTCTTTTTATTCTTTAGTTTATGGTTGTTCTGGAGGAGAAGACTTATTAAAACAAGAACCACCTTGGCCAAGTGCACATTATTAGCAAATATTTAAGCCTTTTCTTTAAACTTTTTTTTCTCAAAAACTAACAAAAAAAGATCCTCATACCTACTTTACATGAGATGATGTCAGTGACTTCCAAAATGACCCCGGCTATTTTCAGATCTTTTCAGTAAAGGCGATGTTAAGCTTTTAGGGAAACAAACTATTTGGTTGAGGTCGTGCTGTAAAAGAAACCAACGCTGACTGTTGGTAGGAGAGGAGACCCCAATCTTCTCCTTGAAAAGGTTTGGACATCTGTTGTTTACCCACTTATCCGAGAAAGTTTTTTGACTACAATGTGTGCAGATACAGCAAGGAGAGACTAGGAGGGTAATAATAAAAAATGAGTTCCCGCTGAATTCTGGGATTAGTCAGAGACTCAGTCTGAGCTGTCGTCACAGACATTATCTGTATGTTCCTAGCTATCCTAGGCTAACAATTGCACAGTAGAGTGAATAACAAAGCAGAAATTAGCTTTGTGCTTAGTCTGAAAACCTTAAACCTTTTGGTGACTAGGCGATAAAACTTCACTTGGAGCATTCCAACAAACAAGTAAAGGTTTGCTCTGTACTGCTGTCGGGAACACATACTTACAAGTAAAATACAAACTGCCCTAAACAGTAACAAACAAACTGGACTGAAGACCGGATTAGCTGACATTACATCAGTTTAGTTTCCATTGTACTAGTATTGTTTTTCAGCTACCTCTCTTTGCCATCTGTGACTGCGTCCTCTCAGGAGAATGTTTCTATTGAAAGTGACGGATCTTTTCAACAGTGTGCACAGAGTTTTCCATATTTTGAATAAAGGGCTCTGATCAAAGAGAAGTCTTGTTAATTTGTCTTGCTTCGATATTCGGGCTATTTCTCCAGAACAGTGTGTAATTTTTACATCACGAGAGTGGGATGAATTAATTAGCAGCACTGAGTGAATCTACAATGTAAGAATACTAAGAGATGAACTGAATGATGCTTTGATGGATAAAGTCTGGTCAGTCAGCAGTCCAGATGAGGAATTTGGAGAAAGAGCGGTTTGATGTGTCCATTGTCGTACATGAAAATCAAACGTTTGAAATGTCAGACGACTGCCACAGGAATGTTTAGCCAAATGTTGCCTTTACCACACCGATGAATCAGCACTGTGTTTCTTATAGGCACTAAAACCACATGCTCATCTGCATGAAAATATTTACAAACTGTCCATGGATGTAAATCCGCCCGCGGATCTCCGTCTGCTGTTCTACATCATCAGTCTGGGATGTTCAAAGAGCTCCAGCAAAGATTTGGGGAGGAGAAGTAGCAGTGTACTTTGTCTGGCAGACCCACCTTCCTTCAACTTTCTACATGTGTTTCTGCTTTCAATATTGATTTTCTATTTTTATGTTTTCAGTCAAGAATATGCAGGCGTCACAAGCACTAACTCAAAGCACAAACTGTCTTACAGTTGCAATGCATTCTGGTTTATTCTAAGCAACTGTGGGTTTAGAAACCCGCATGTACGCCTCTTCTCTAATGGATTTCTGTCTCGACGAAGGTGGAACGTGGGTGCAAAGTGGCTTGCTTTGAAAAGTTTCAAACAACAGATGGCAAAATAATCTCAGCACAAGGTGTATAAGAAAGTCTGGAGCTTTCAACCACGTCACACAATCTTCCTCAGATCTCTACAAAGTAAAGGATGAACTTTCGAGTGCAATTTTTAAGTCAACATGGACAAAAAGTCCCTAAAATAATTTTAAATTTGGAAGCTCTACAGTGGAATAAATGTCTGTTAAGTCACTAACTATTGCCAAGTGAGATAACACGAAGGTGATGAAAACGCAACATACTGTGCTGGCTGTCTAGGAAACAGATGTGGATGGATGGATCGATCAACAGCTCACGCAGTCCTCAAGTCAATATGTATGCATGTAAATATGTGTCGCTCCTGATAAGCAGGTGGCACTTTGCATGGTAGCCTCAGACTCTGTGTATGCATGTGTGTGTGAATGAGTCAATGCTGGCTTCTGTTGAAAAGCAAAGACTAGAAAAAGTAAATGCAGTCCAAGTCCCATTTACTCTTCAACTCACCTAAACAATACTAAAATGCAGTGAAATTTAACCCATCTTATCCCTTAGGAGCAGTGAACAGTTATCGTACATACAGCATTTGGGGAGCATCTTGGGCTTCGCTGTGTGTGAAGTGGCATGCTGGTTGTTCCGTCTCTGCTAGTGTTGCGAGTGAAAAGGTTACTATAGAGAGATAGCAACTGGCTGACGTCACACAGACAACATTGTTTGGATCTCTGGGAAGCAAATTCCATCAAACCTACCATTACCACTTATCGCCGTATGTGTCGCCAATGAGAAGGAAACAGATCTGCAAGACTAACTTTAAAGTGTTCAGAAAGAAATAAAAATGACAGCTTGACAATCTCCACTTCATCCGCTGATGAAGACCAGAGCGCCAGAAGAAGGCTGTTTCCAAGGGTGACACTGAATCATCTTAAAACTTTAAAGAATGTCAATTTCAGGAGGAGAACCTTCTGCATGAAATCCATTTGAATTCCATCTTGAGTCACGGCCTTGCTCAAGGGCTCCTCACAAGTAGTCGCACAGGATGGCAGTGTGGGGAACCAAACCTGTGAGCGTTTAGCTTCAATCTGATTCTCTGAGCTTAATTCTTCCTGCTGCTGCCTCCAGAGAGGACTGAAACTGCTCGCGTCAACAACCACCACCCTCATGCTGTCCTTGGGTCAAACTGACCTGTTTTCCTACAGCAATCTTCTTTTTAACTACCCAAAATAACTTGATTGATTCGCTCTTTGCCAAGTACAAATCTCTATTTTCATTAATTTTGGGGCGTCTTATCCAATTTTATAGCATTTGAAAAACAAATTGAAGTGGTTTTGAAATAAAAGTTGACATATTCCAGTCTGTGATTATCCATCAACTTTCCATTCCTTTAATTTGAGTCTAAATAATTCCTAATTTCTGCTTTTCTCAACATTAAAGTTAATAAGTTAGTGTTACATAGTGTTAAAATTGTCAAGAAAAAGTGACAAACATTTCAAAAACGGGACAAAAATGTAAGAAAAAATTAAAAACATCAACAAGACGCGTCTTTAAGGGTTGATTTCCATTTCTGACGGGAAGACAACACAAGGGTTAACACATTAACGCTGATGGAGCTGGAAATCAGAGACGCTACCTGCTGCTGCTCCGCTCTTCTTTCAGCTGTGAGAGAGAGTCCACTTTGACTGGAGACTTGAATGCAATTTGAATTGACCCAAGTGTGCAGAAATGTGATCCTTTCGAAACATAAATTATATTCATTTCAGACCTGGATATGGAGATGCAGTGCTCAGAGTCAGAGTCTCTATTAGTTCTTTGTGAGGATCCTTCCAGCAGCGTACTGTACCGTGATGATCCTCTTGGGTAGGTTTTTTAAAACTAAAACTTCTCCATGCATCATGGATACATCAAAGACCTGACATGTATCATCGTGACACCCGGGCTTTGACTCTTGCTCTAATTCTGGTTGGTTGAACGGTTGACAGAAAGTGGATTTCGTGGTTTCTGGATTAGAGCAGCTGAACGCCTGTCCTTAGTTTATTAACATTATTTATTAACACTATTTCTGTACTGGATGCAAAGACACTAGCTCAATAGGATGTATCGCGATAGAGCAACAACTTGCTATCACCGTGAGTGCAACAAGAACTTTCTTATGCCCGACAAGGGATTAATGGCAGTCCTACGACATGGTTTACATTTTGATAGCACTTCTGAAACAGTGGACAAATGCCCCGGCCTAGTTTAAATCACATTCTGCACTATAAGGTGCATATTAATTATTTTATCTAACTTGTGCCAAAGAGTGAAGGGGGGCCAGGTAACTTCTATTTCACCCTGTTTACCTTCTTTTATTCACTGTGATGGAGAGCAGCGATGGCGGCGAGCCAAAGGAAGAGAACAGTCTTCCTCCAACTAGCTTCATGCTTTCGTCACCACAACAAGCTCCACCAGCAGCAGAAACAGAACACAAGCAGCCCAGGCTGACCAATCGCAGCTCTTGCAGTCTCCGCGCTGCATCTCCATAACCACAGCATCTGACACGTAGTTAGGTGCAGATCACTTTATTTGTACGCGTAAGTAGATTTGGTTTGCAGTGACATGAACAAAGCTTGGTAGGGGAAAGAACACAAGACCTCAAAAGTCTGTGGTGTCAAAGTTAAGTCCACTCCCAATTTGTCAGTGGTATAGGAATATCAGTAAGATATAAACATGGCTCATTTTAGGTTGTTAGATTTCATCCTAAAACAGCACCACTGACACTTTGTTTAGTAACTATAAACTACACATTGCAAGTCTGAGATTATTCTAACCCTACTGTTACGAGTCCCTGACTTGTGTGGGAGGCCTGATAAAACCCCCGGTCCTGCTGCGTAAGGAGGGAAGGAGGAGAGGGAAGAGGGGGGGGAGGAGGTTAAGCTGTAAAATCTGCTGTGACGCAACAGCCGGGGGGCGAGCGGTTTCTTGCCTTTCCCTGCCTACTAAACGGTAGCTGTCATCTCCCGTCAGGCTGGCGGCGGCAGACGAGACAGCTTCGTTTTCCCTCCTCGGGCCAGAAGACGCCCATCATCTCCAATCAGAGCCGGCTGCTGTGACGGCCCGCTGCAGCCATCTCTCCGGAGAGACTGGCTGCTAACTGCTGCTCTAACACACACACACACTGTCAGCGTCTCTCTCACAAACACACACAGTCAGTCAGTCAGTCACACAGAGATACAAACACACACACCTGCTGAGGTAGCATAGCTTGTACTATCCAACGGACAGCGTATGATTGGCCGTCCACAGAGAGCGGCCTGGGCGTGCGATAAACATACATGTGTTCTTCTTCTGGTGTTTCTGCGGTGTCTCATTGACGTCTGTCTCCCGGCGATGTCACCGCCTGTCGCTCCGCCATCCCACCCAGTCGCTCTCCTCCTCCCAGAGGTTGTGTCCATCCGGCCATATGTCCATCAAGCTCTACTGTACCGCCCCAGGCACTGTAAACGCCCCCCCCCCTCACACACACACACACACACACACACACACACACAGGCCTGCCCAGCTGTCCCAGCAGCTGAGAGGAAATGAATACATTTGTGAATGGATTGGCTGCATCAATGAGTAATAAGTCATTAACAATTAAAGGGGCAACACACTTGAATTTTAAAGAAGATGGCCACAGGTTTCAACCTGCTGTGGATTGAAAAGTACCACTCAATCAAATATTTATCTGACAGCTGCTGGGATACACACAGTGTACTAGACTTGTGGGGACCACCACTGACATGACTTACAACAGTAACCAACAACTACAGGGCAAACTCCCACCTCGACCCTCATGTTGAAGGAATAATTATGAAGCTACAGGCGGAAGCCAGTTAGCTTAGCATAAAGACTTTCCTCCAATGCAGTTTCCTTCGTCTGAGGAAATGTCTAAAAATGAATATTAACATAATTAAATAAGAATAAAGCTGATTGTTGCACTTCAGTGTGGAATAGTCAACACCAGAGTTGGAGACGCTGGTGGCTGCTGGGATCAAACCAGTGAGCTGCTGGTTCGGAGCTGCCTCTCTCCCCATTAGCTTTCCCTAAGACAACACAAAGGAGAAAGTAGATCTTTTTTCTAGGGTCCTGGTACTATAGCACAGGATGAAACTTTGAATTTTCTTTTATCCCTGAAGGACTCCTCTGTGGACACAGAGAGAGAGAGAGAGAGAGAGAGAGAGAGAGAGAGAGAGAGAGAGAGAGAGAGAGAGAGAGAGAGAGAGAGAGAGAGAGAGAGAGAGAGAGAGAGAGAGAGAGAGAGAGAGAGAGAGAGAGAGAGAGATGAGACAGATGCTGCTCATTTAAAAGACTATAATTGACTCTGCAGAGCTGCTGTCAGAGAGCAGATCTGTCAGGAGCTTCTCCACGCCTCGAACGGCTGCGAGCTACAACTCACTGCAGCGACTGCCGTTAGCGAGGAGGCTGGATGGTAGAAAAGGTTTTGGGACAACAGGTCCTTGTCTGGCGAGCACTGACTGTTTCCCTAAACGCAGCCTAACACCTGTAAAATGGCCAGAAAAACGGGGCGTGAAAGCAAGTTAGGTCCTAAAAATGAAATGGATTTTTCAAAGCACAAAAAGGCCCGGCTGAAATCGAGTTTCAAAGACTTCAAAACGGCCCTATTCCCAGACGTTTTCAGGCAATAAAAACGGCAGAGTGGTTCGACAAGAGCTGGGGAGCTGTGCTCACTGGGGTAGTTAAGGTCAGGGCAAACGTCATTGATTGAACTAAGTGCTCTGCTGAAAAACTGTGTGCCTCAATCAATGCTGCCCCTAATGGTGTGGGGCAGAGCTCCCCGAAGACCACGGCTATAGACCAATGTGACAAAGTCATGCGGAAGGTGCTGGAATCACGCTCCTTCTGTCAGCAGACTGCTCTCAGTTTCTCCTCTGGTGGCACAAGTTAATGAAAATGCCATTACTCCGATGAGAGAGTGGGGTACAACAGGGTGAGCGATAGAAGAGTTTAACTAGGGATGAACAGCATTTCCAAAGTGGATGCACAGTTCATATAATCCTTAAAAAGGGACAGTTCACTCAAAAAAAAAAAATCGTATTTGTCCTCTTGCCTGTAGAGCTATTTATCAGTCTAGATAGTTTTGTGTGCGTTACCCAGTGTTAGATATATTGGCAGTATATCAGACAGAGTCTGCCTTCTCTCCAATATAATGGAACTAGATGTCGCTCGGCTTGTGGTGCTCAAAGCGCCAATAAAACACACTTGAGAATCTCAACAGCAATGTCTCTTCCAGAAACCATGACCTGATTACTCAAGATATTCCAGAGACCTGGCTGTGGCCAGTTTCCTTTAGAAACATTTTCCTTGTCCCGAATTACACCCAGCAAAAAACGGATCTGCACATCTGTTCAATGTTGCTACATTCGAATGATGGCCGCTGGAACAAAGCTGTTTTTATAAACTATAAAAGACTATAAACTCCACCCTGAAATCCACTGTGCAGAGAGTGGGAGTCGTCAACTGTGTGTATACAGGGACGCTGGGTTAACCATTTGACTAGTGTGCTCTGGTACTTTCTCCTGTGAATAAATAAAGACATTTGAAGCCATTTAAATCTGAGCATATGATACAGCCTTAGTCAGTGTCTTTGTATTAAAGCAATATTTAGACATCTGGGGAAATATATTTACCTCTTTGCAGAAAGTTAGAAAGATGTCAATAGCACAAGAGGTCCTTGTTTTTAGTGTTAACTGCTGGAATTATCTTTGAGTCTTCTGCTAGATGATTGGGTCACACAAACTGTGATAATCAGTTGAAAGTTACCACTTGGCTTTTTCAAACCGGAGTATTTTCGGGGGGTGAAAATCAATAAAAACTATACAAAAATAATCACCTTAATGTATCTTTGCTAGTAAATACACAATAATATACAGCTCTTGTTTGGCTGTCTGTGTTCAGCATTTTCCAAACTATGTTTGCACTTTTCCTGAGAGAATCCAAAATTACACTCTTTCACTTCATCCAGTGCCCTGCCCTCTACTAACAATGTCCACAAATACTACTCACGCACATATGCACGCACATATGCACGCACGCACGCGCCAACTTCACCAACTACAGATCAAAGGCTCGGCCCTAATGACAAGGTACTCTGTCCACTTAATACTTCAAAGATTGAGCCCCCCCGCCCTTCCCATACCCACCACAATTAGCCGTAAGAACTGAACCAGACCAAGACCAGCCTGAATCCACTGAACCTCCATCTGCATCCAGCTCGGTGTAACCGGCCTCCGAACAAAAACACAGAGGCAGGAAAACACTCGCAGCGGAGACGGAGATACATAAACTAACACACCAACCCTCGCAGTGGTCACACACACACACTACATCAAGGGTAATCAGACCCATGTGTTCGTTTCCGAACGCAATGATGACACACAAAATAAAACAGAGTACCAAACATTGGAAGGCACGCAACTTGCACATAAATTGTCCATTTCAACGATCACAGGAATTCAACTGAAGAAGGGACTTTTCCCTTTCCTTTATTGTGCACGTTATAGGTTTACAAAGTGAAAAAGCCCAAAGTCCCCCCCTCTCCCAAAGGAAACACTCATGCTAATGCTCCCCTAGCTGCTACCCTGCCACGCCCTCATACTCTGCTTCTGACTGGCTAGTAGTCCTTATCTAGCAACTGTGCATGTGCGACTCCCAACAAAGAGGAAACAGAAGTGGGATGCGTCATAGTTTGTGTTGCAGTCGGCTCATAAAATTAAGAGGATCAAAGTAATTTAGTAATTAAAAAAAAGAAGAAAAAAAGTTATTTAAAAATGAAATCTTTAACAGGGGTGAATCGAGATCGCGATTTATAACAATTTATCATGCATGCCTCATCTGCAATACAGCCCAAATATGGTGTTTTTTTTAACATTAAACCATGTAAACCTATTCTGGTACAACCTCAAAATACAATTATGAACCTGAAAATGAACACTTTAAAAAGGATTTGTTTTTGCCTTTTCTCTGCATGTCACCAGCATCAAAAATTAGACCACTAACACAGACCACAGACAAAGATTTCTGTTTCCAGGAAGCAATTTTAAAGGCAACAGCAGACATGAAGTAGGTTAAATTTATCCCCTTGTTTGTTTGTTTTAAACTTGAGCGACTTTAATGGTTGAATCCATGGTGGAAAGCAGATGTGTGAAGGCAGAAGAAGAGACTGAAAATATCACAACAGCAAAGTATTTTTTATTTTTGTACCATTGTAAATGTAAACAAACCATTACGTTGTTAAGTAACCCACAGCTATGAGCCAAAATCTTATTTAACATTTGACTACAGCTGCTACATACATATGTGTTTCAGATGCTACAAAGTGAGAGGAATGACAACTCAATGCAGATTTGCTTTGCTTAAGAATCGGGATGCAAACAGTGATGAGGATAATTAAGTAATTTTTCATTAAAAACCTTTTCTCGGTTTTATATCATATTAAACTGAATATTGTTAAGTTTGGGACTAAACAAGACATAAAAAGACATCACCTTGGACTTTGAGAAACTGGGATGGACATTCGTCAACACGGTCTGACATTTCATCGACCAAATGATTAATCAAAGAATATTCGCTGTATTCTCAATTCCTGTCTTTAGGCTAAGCTAAGTGGTTGCAGCTTCATACTTACCATACAGCCATGGGAGTGGTATCAATTTTCTCAGCTAACTCAGCAAGAGAGTGTTTTCTCCCAAAATGTTAATACTAAACTATTAAACTGGTGTAAGCATTCATTTTATCTCCCAGCATTAATAGACATTAATGCTCTTAAATGGCACCATTTTAGTTTGTACTTATTTTCCTTTCCTGATCGGCCCATGCTTCTGTGTTCTGATTACAGCTTTAGTCACTATGGAGAGACTACTGCGTGTGTTACAGCCATCAACTGACAAGGGTCAAATGAAGCAACACGGCCACTGGTGCTTTAATTATTACAGAGTTGTAAAAGTAAATGATAACGTGTACACACACTGCTTCTCAGAGAATGAGAGGATGTTAGATTGTGTTTAGAAACGTTTGCCAATGGGGAGAAAAACAGAAAAGTAAATCCCCACGAGTGTCACTCGTGTTGCATTTGATTGGTCAAGGATGGTCTCACAACACTGCAGCATCATTCTGTTACACCAACCAAAACCGAACCAACACACACTGCAGAAGCAGAATGAAGAAAAGAGACAAACTGTGAGAGAGAGAGAGACACAGAGAGAGAGAGAAACCGAGAGAGAGCGCGAGAGCGACACACATACACGAGTGCGCAGCTTCCCTCTAATCACACAGCACGGTGCGATCAGCCTCGAGTCCTACTGGCCAACAATTAAACCCTTTAATCACAGCCATGCTTCTTCTTTTAGAGCCGATTTTGTCATTGACGGCCACATGCGATGACCACCATGATAGGTCGACTTTTTTTTTTAAAGGAGACACATTTACAATCAAGCCTGTGTTTCAGAGAGCAGTGATTCATTGCAGCTTGGTAATTGTGTATTCCCCTGATGAGATGAGGTCAGTGGCATTACTGGGGGACACTTTCATCAGGTCAATGGGTGGCTTGACCTGCGCTATGGATGTTTTAGGGGAGCAGATTTTTACAGGGGCTTTTCCCCATGGAACAGGAGTGTCATAAAGAACATAAAAGAGATCAGCGTCTTTCAAAAAAGGACACTTTGACAGGACTGGGACCCGTTCCCAAATGCATAATCATCATTAATCATATGAGATCGTCATAAAATCCATTTTACAAACCTTCTTAAGCTCAGGATGTGTTTCCCACTGCCATTGGCCCTTATGAATGAACGTAGATTAATGTTTTTTTAAGTCAATATAACTCACGGTGAGCACTGATGCTCACTGTTAAGAGTCAGTCAATGCAAAATGAGGTCTAAATTAGAGACCAGGCACTTTTGTTTTTGTCATCATCGCCCTCCTCTCCCTCTTCCCACCTCTGTCCTCAGTTTCCATTCCTTATTATATCTAATATTTGAGACTGTTCATGAAACAGCTCTTAACTTCTATGTGGGATCATTGTGGGGGAAAAATATAAAAATAAACTATGCATCCTAAGGGAAATTTCTTTGCAGCAGTTACAATACAAAGTGGCAAGAGTGCAACTATAAAGAGTGTAAATCTAAAGTATACACAATATCAAAAATGCCTAAATCCAGTTGACAGTTATCATACAAGTATAAAGAGGTTAAGGTTAGGGCTCAGTGTTGGTGGGGTTGCACATAGTATGTACAGTATCAGATCTGACGTGATCTCACAGGAGGCCCGGGTCAATATTTATGGACACAAAGAGGCCTCAAACCTGTGACCATTAAGTCACAGGATGTTCTCGTAACATTAGATACCTCATCGCCCCTTCCCTCACAACATCCATCCATCAAAACACACTTCACCTACCAACCCTGGCCTC